>NW_026699321.1:0-40023 GCF_030435755.1 Ochotona princeps | reverse complement strand
TATTCGTTTGTGTGGGATGCTCTACCAGGTTCATTCCTAGATAATGCACTCAAAGGGCACTAAGCATAGAGTGTGAAAACTGAGTTTCCTTGAGAGCTGCTTGGAAGCCTGATGGTGTGTGAAGTTAGTGAGCCAAATGGAGTTGTTCTCCCACAAGAACCACTCGGCTGATCCTTCTTCAATATGCCCTTCACCAACATGCAGTGTTTCCTTGATTGAATTAGCTCTCACACCAATATTTGCGTCTAGAGCCTTTGCATTGAGGGCTATCTGAAAACGGCTGTGGCGCTGAAGTTGCCTGTGAATGTGGAGTTGGTGGCATGTGAAACCCGCATGTGGAGCATTCGTTTGTGTGGGATGCTGACCAAGCTTCATTTCAGTCCTAGGCACACAAAGAGCACTAAGCATAGAGTGTGAAAACTGAGTTTCCTTGAGAGCTGCTTGGAAGCCTGATGGTGTGTGAAGTTAGTGAGCCCAATGGAGTTGTTCTCCCACAAGAACCACTCGGCTGATCCTTCTTCAATATGCCCTTCACCAACATGCAGTGTTTCCTTGATTGAATTAGCTCTCACACCAATATTTGCGTCTAGAGCCTTTGCATTGAGGGCTATCTGAAAACGGCTGTGGCGCTGAAGTTGCCTGTGAATGTGGAGTTGGTGGCATGTGAAACCCGCATGTGGAGCATTCGTTTGTGTGGGATGCTCTACCATGTTCATTCCTAGATAATGCACTCAAAGGGCACTAAGCATAGAGTGTGAAAACTGAGTTTCCTTGAGAGCTGCTTGGAAGCCTGATGGTGTGTGAAGTTAGTGAGCCAAATGGAGTTGTTCTCCCACAAGAACCACTCGGCTGATCCTTCTTCAATATGCCCTTCACCAACATGCAGTGTTTCCTTGATTGAATTAGCTCTCACACCAATATTTGCGTCTAGAGCCTTTGCATTGAGGGCTATCTGAAAACGGCTGTGGCGCTGAAGTTGCCTGTGAATGTGGAGTTGGTGGCATGTGAAACCCGCATGTGGAGCATTCGTTTGTGTGGGATGCTCTACCAGGTTCATTCCTAGATAATGCACTCAAAGGGCACTAAGCATAGAGTGTGAAAACTGAGTTTCCTTGAGAGCTGCTTGGAAGCCTGATGGTGTGTGAAGTTAGTGAGCCAAATGGAGTTGTTCTCCCACAAGAACCACTCGGCTGATCCTTCTTCAATATGCCCTTCACCAACATGCAGTGTTTCCTTGATTGAATTAGCTCTCACACCAATATTTGCGTCTAGAACCTTTGCATTGAGGGCTATCTGAAAACGGCTGTGGCGCTGAAGTTGCCTGTGAATGTGGAGTTGGTGGCATGTGAAACCCGCATGTGGAGCATTCGTTTGTGTGGGATGCTGACCAAGCTTCATTTCAGTCCTAGGCAAACAAAGAGCACTAAGCATAGAGTGTGAAAACTGAGTTTCCTTGAGAGCTGCTTGGAAGCCTGATGGTGTGTGAAGTTAGTGAGCCAAATGGAGTTGTTCTCCCACAAGAACCACTCGGCTGATCCTTCTTCAATATGCCCTTCACCAACATGCAGTGTTTCCTTGATTGAATTAGCTCTCACACCAATATTGGCTTCTAGAGCCTTTGCATTGAGGGCTATCTGAAAACGGCTGTGGCGCTGAAGTTGCCTGTGAATGTGGAGTTGGTGGCATGTGAAACCCGCATGTGGAGCATTCGTCTGTGTGGGATGCTGACCAAGTTTCATTTCAGTCCTAGGCACACAAAGAGCACTAAGCATAGAGTGTGAAAACTGAGTTTCCTTGAGAGCTGCTTGGAAGCCTGATGGTGTGTGAAGTTAGTGAGCCAAATGGAGTTGTTCTCCCACAAGAACCACTCGGCTGATCCTTCTTCAATATGCCCTTCACCAACATGCAGTGTTTCCTTGATTGAATTAGCTCTCACACCAATATTTGCGTCTAGAGCCTTTGCATTGAGGGCTATCTGAAAACGGCTGTGGCGCTGAAGTTGCCTGTGAATGTGGAGTTGGTGGCATGTGAAACCCGCATGTGGAGCATTCGTTTGTGTGGGATGCTCTACCAGGTTCATTCCTAGATAATGCACTCAAAGGGCACTAAGCATAGAGTGTGAAAACTGAGTTTCCTTGAGAGCTGCTTGGAAGCCTGATGGTGTGTGAAGTTAGTGAGCCAAATGGAGTTGTTCTCCCACAAGAACCACTCGGCTGATCCTTCTTCAATATGCCCTTCACCAACATGCAGTGTTTCCTTGATTGAATTAGCTCTCACACCAATATTTGCGTCTAGAGCCTTTGCATTGAGGGCTATCTGAAAACGGCTGTGGCGCTGAAGTTGCCTGTGAATGTGGAGTTGGTGGCATGTGAAACCCGCATGTGGAGCATTCGTTTGTGTGGGATGCTCTACCAGGTTCATTTCAGTCCTAGCCATACAAAGGGCACTAAGCATAGAGTGTGAAAACTGAGTTTCCTTGAGAGCTGCTTGGAAGCCTGATGGTGTGTGAAGTTAGTGAGCCAAATGGAGTTGTTCTCCCACAAGAACCACTCGGCTGATCCTTCTTCAATATGCCCTTCACCAACATGCAGTGTTTCCTTGATTGAATTAGCTCTCACACCAATATTTGCGTCTAGAGCCTTTGCATTGAGGGCTATCTGAAAACGGCTGTGGCGCTGAAGTTGCCTGTGAATGTGGAGTTGGTGGCATGTGAAACCCGCATGTGGAGCATTCGTTTGTGTGGGATGCTGACCAAGCTTCATTTCAGTCCTAGGCACACAAAGAGCACTAAGCATAGAGTGTGAAAACTGAGTTTCCTTGAGAGCTGCTTGGAAGCCTGATGGTGTGTGAAGTTAGTGAGCCAATGGAGTTGTTCTCCCACAAGAACCACTCGGCTGATCCTTCTTCAATATGCCCTTCACCAACATGCAGTGTTTCCTTGATTGAATTAGCTCTCACACCAATATTTGCGTCTAGAGCCTTTGCATTGAGGGCTATCTGAAAACGGCTGTGGCGCTGAAGTTGCCTGTGAATGTGGAGTTGGTGGCATGTGAAATCCGCATGTGGAGCATTCGTTTGTGTGGGATGCTCTACCAGGTTCATTTCAGTCCCTAGCCATACAAAGAGCACTAAGCATAGAGTGTGAAAACTGAGTTTCCTTGAGAGCTGCTTGGAAGCCTGGTGGTGTGTGAAGTTAGTGAGCCCAATGGAGTTATTCTCCACAAGAACCACTCGGCTGATCCTTCTTCAATATGCCCTTCACCAACATGCAGTGTTTCCTTGATTGAATTAGCTCTCACACCAATATTTGCGTCTAGAGCCTTTGCATTGAGGGCTATCTGAAAACGGCTGTGGCGCTGAAGTTGCCTGTGAATGTGGAGTTGATGGCATGTGAAACCCGCATGTGGAGCATTCGTTTGTGTGGGATGCTCTACCAGGTTCATTCCTAGATAATGCACTCAAAGGGCACTAAGCATAGAGTGTGAAAACTGAGTTTCCTTGAGAGCTGCTTGGAAGCCTGACGGTGTGTGAAGTTAGTGAGCCAAATGGAGTTGTTCTCCCACAAGAACCACTCGGCTGATCCTTCTTCAATATGCCCTTCACCAACATGCAGTGTTTCCTTGATTGAATTAGCTCTCACACCAATATTTGCGTCTAGAGCCTTTGCATTGAGGGCTATCTGAAAACGGCTGTGGCGCTGAAGTTGCCTGTGAATGTGGAGTTGGTGGCATGTGAAACCCGCATGTGGAGCATTCGTTTGTGTGGGATGCTCTACCAGGTTCATTCCTAGATAATGCACTCAAAGTGCACTAAGCATAGAGTGTGAATACTGAGTTTCCTTGAGAGCTGCTTGGAAGCCTGATGGTGTGTGAAGTTAGTGAGCCAAATGGAGTTGTTCTCCCACAAGAACCACTCGGCTGATCCTTCTTCAATATGCCCTTCACCAACATGCAGTGTTTTCCTTGATTGAATTAGCTCTCACACCAATATTTGCGTCTAGAGCCTTTGCATTGAGGGCTATCTGAAAACGGCTGTGGCGCTGAAGTTGCCTGTGAATGTGGAGTTGGTGGCATGTGAAACCCGCATGTGGAGCATTCGTCTGTGTGTGATGCTCTACCAGGATCATTCCTAGATAATGCACTCAAAGGGCACTAAGCATAGAGTGTGAAAACTGAGTTTCCTTGAGAGCTGCTTGGAAGCCTGATGGTGTGTGAAGTTAGTGAGCCAAATGGAGTTGTTCTCCCACAAGAACCACTCGGCTGATCCTTCTTCAATATGCCCTTCACCAACATGCAGTGTTTCCTTGATTGAATTAGCTCTCACACCAATATTTGCGTCTAGAGCCTTTGCATTGAGGGCTATCTGGAAAACGGCTGTGGCGCTGAAGTTGCCCTTGAATGTGGAGTTGGTGGCATGTGAAACCCGCATGTGGAGCATTCGTTTGTGTGGGATGCTCTACCAGGTTCATTCCTAGATAATGCACTCAAAGGGCACTAAGCATAGAGTGTGAAAACTGAGTTTCCTTGAGAGCTGCTTGGAAGCCTGATGGTGTGTGAAGTTAGTGAGCCCAATGGAGTTGTTCTCCCACAAGAACCACTCGGCTGATCCTTCTTCAATATGCCCTTCACCAACATGCAGTGTTTCCTTGATTGAATTAGCTCTCACACCAATATTTGCGTCTAGAGCCTTTGCATTGAGGGCTATCTGAAAACGGCTGTGGCGCTGAAGTTGCCTGTGAATGTGGAGTTGGTGGCATGTGAAACCCGCATGTGGAGCATTCGTTTGTGTGGGATGCTCTACCAGGTTCATTCCTAGATAATGCACTCAAAGGGCACTAAGCATAGAGTGTGAAAACTGAGTTTCCTTGAGAGCTGCTTGGAAGCCTGATGGTGTGTGAAGTTAGTGAGCCAAATGGAGTTGTTCTCCCACAAGAACCACTCGGCTGATCCTTCTTCAATATGCCCTTCACCAACATGCAGTGTTTCCTTGATTGAATTAGCTCTCACACCAATATTTGCGTCTAGAGCCTTTGCATTGAGGGCTATCTGAAAACGGCTGTGGCGCTGAAGTTGCCTGTGAATGTGGAGTTGGTGGCATGTGAAACCCGCATGTGGAGCATTCGTTTGTGTGGGATGCTGACCAAGCTTCATTTCAGTCCTAGGCACACAAAGAGCACTAAGCATAGAGTGTGAAAACTGAGTTTCCTTGAGAGCTGCTTGGAAGCCTGATGGTGTGTGAAGTTAGTGAGCCAAATGGAGTTGTTCTCCCACAAGAACCACTCGGCTGATCCTTCTTCAATATGCCCTTCACCAACATGCAGTGTTTCCTTGATTGAATTAGCTCTCACACCAATATTTGCGTCTAGAGCCTTTGCATTGAGGGCTATCTGAAAACGGCTGTGGCGCTGAAGTTGCCTGTGAATGTGGAGTTGGTGGCATGTGAAACCCGCATGTGGAGCATTCGTTTGTGTGGGATGCTCTACCAGGTTCATTCCTAGATAATGCACTCAAAGGGCACTAAGCATAGAGTGTGAAAACTGAGTTTCCTTGAGAGCTGCTTGGAAGCCTGATGGTGTGTGAAGTTAGTGAGCCAAATGGAGTTGTTCTCCCACAAGAACCACTCGGCTGATCCTTCTTCAATATGCCCTTCACCAACATGCAGTGTTTCCTTGATTGAATTAGCTCTCACACCAATATTTGCGTCTAGAGCCTTTGCATTGAGGGCTATCTGAAAACGGCTGTGGCGCTGAAGTTGCCCTTGAATGTGGAGTTGGTGGCATGTGAAACCCGCATGTGGAGCATTCGTTTGTGTGGGATGCTCTACCAGGTTCATTCCTAGATAATGCACTCAAAGGGCACTAAGCATAGAGTGTGAAAACTGAGTTTCCTTGAGAGCTGCTTGGAAGCCTGATGGTGTGTGAAGTTAGTGAGCCCAATGGAGTTGTTCTCCCACAAGAACCACTCGGCTGATCCTTCTTCAATATGCCCTTCACCAACATGCAGAGTTTCCTTAATTGAATTAGCTCTCACACCAATATTTGCGTCTAGAGCCTTTGCATTGAGGGCTATCTGAAAACGGCTGTGGCGCTGAAGTTGCCTGTGAATGTGGAGTTGGTGGCATGTGAAACCCGCATGTGGAGCATTCGTTTGTGTGGGATGCTCTACCAGGTTCATTCCTAGATAATGCACTCAAAGGGCACTAAGCATAGAGTGTGAAAACTGAGTTTCCTTGAGAGCTGCTTGGAAGCCTGATGGTGTGTGAAGTTAGTGAGCCAAATGGAGTTGTTCTCCCACAAGAACCACTCGGCTGATCCTTCTTCAATATGCCCTTCACCAACATGCAGTGTTTCCTTGATTGAATTAGCTCTCACACCAATATTTGCGTCTAGAACCTTTGCATTGAGGGCTATCTGAAAACGGCTGTGGCGCTGAAGTTGCCTGTGAATGTGAAGTTGGTGGCATGTGAAACCCGCATGTGGAGCATTCGTTTGTGTGGGATGCTGACCAAGCTTCATTTCAGTCCTAGGCACACAAAGAGCACTAAGCATAGAGTGTGAAAACTGAGTTTCCTTGAGAGCTGCTTGGAAGCCTGATGGTGTGTGAAGTTAGTGAGCCAAATGGAGTTGTTCTCCCACAAGAACCACTCGGCTGATCCTTCTTCAATATGCCCTTCACCAACATGCAGTGTTTCCTTGATTGAATTAGCTCTCACACCAATATTTGCGTCTAGAGCCTTTGGCATTGAGGGCTATCTGAAAACGGCTGTGGTGCTGAAGTTGCCTGTGAATGTGGAGTTGGTGGCATGTGAAACCCGCATGTGGAGCATTCCTTTGTGTGGATGCTCTACCAGGTTCATTCCTAGATAATGCACTCAAAGGGCACTAAGCATAGAGTGTGAAAACTGAGTTTCCTTGAGAGCTGCTTGGAAGCCTGATGGTGTGTGAAGTTAGTGAGCCAAATGGAGTTGTTCTCCCACAAGAACCACTCGGCTGATCCTTCTTCAATATGCCCTTCACCAACATGCAGTGTTTCCTTGATTGAATTAGCTCTCACACCAATATTTGCGTCTAGAGCCTTTGCATTGAGGGCTATCTGAAAACGGCTGTGGCGCTGAAGTTGCCTGTGAATGTGGAGTTGGTGGCATGTGAAACCCGCATGTGGAGCATTCGTTTGTGTGGGATGCTGACCAAGCTTCATTTCAGTCCTAGGCACACAAAGAGCACTAAGCATAGAGTGTGAAAACTGAGTTTCCTTGAGAGCTGCTTGGAAGCCTGATGGTGTGTGAAGTTAGTGAGCCCAATGGAGTTGTTCTCCACAAGAACCACTCGGCTGATCCTTCTTCAATATGCCCTTCACCAACATGCAGTGTTTCCTTGATTGAATTAGCTCTCACACCAATATTTGCGTCTAGAGCCTTTGCATTGAGGGCTATCTGAAAACGGCTGTGGCGCTGAAGTTGCCTGTGAATGTGGAGTTGGTGGCATGTGAAACCCGCATGTGGAGCATTCGTTTGTGTGGGATGCTCTACCATGTTCATTTCCTAGATAATGCACTCAAAGGGCACTAAGCATAGAGTGTGAAAACTGAGTTTCCTTGAGAGCTGCTTGGAAGCCTGATGGTGTGTGAAGTTAGTGAGCCAAATGGAGTTGTTCTCCCACAAGAACCACTCGGCTGATCCTTCTTCAATATGCCCTTCACCAACATGCAGTGTTTCCTTGATTGAATTAGCTCTCACACCAATATTTGCGTCTAGAGCCTTTGCATTGAGGGCTATCTGAAAACGGCTGTGGCGCTGAAGTTGCCTGTGAATGTGGAGTTGGTGGCATGTGAAACCCGCATGTGGAGCATTCGTTTGTGTGGGATGCTCTACCAGGTTCATTCCTAGATAATGCACTCAAAGGGCACTAAGCATAGAGTGTGAAAACTGAGTTTCCTTGAGAGCTGCTTGGAAGCCTGATGGTGTGTGAAGTTAGTGAGCCAAATGGAGTTGTTCTCCCACAAGAACCACTCGGCTGATCCTTCTTCAATATGCCCTTCACCAACATGCAGTGTTTCCTTGATTGAATTAGCTCTCACACCAATATTTGCGTCTAGAACCTTTGCATTGAGGGCTATCTGAAAACGGCTGTGGCGCTGAAGTTGCCTGTGAATGTGGAGTTGGTGGCATGTGAAACCCGCATGTGGAGCATTCGTTTGTGTGGGATGCTGACCAAGCTTCATTTCAGTCCTAGGCAAACAAAGAGCACTAAGCATAGAGTGTGAAAACTGAGTTTCCTTGAGAGCTGCTTGGAAGCCTGATGGTGTGTGAAGTTAGTGAGCCAAATGGAGTTGTTCTCCCACAAGAACCACTCGGCTGATCCTTCTTCAATATGCCCTTCACCAACATGCAGTGTTTCCTTGATTGAATTAGCTCTCACACCAATATTGGCTTCTAGAGCCTTTGCATTGAGGGCTATCTGAAAACGGCTGTGGCGCTGAAGTTGCCTGTGAATGTGGAGTTGGTGGCATGTGAAACCCGCATGTGGAGCATTCGTCTGTGTGGGATGCTGACCAAGTTTCATTTCAGTCCTAGGCACACAAAGAGCACTAAGCATAGAGTGTGAAAACTGAGTTTCCTTGAGAGCTGCTTGGAAGCCTGATGGTGTGTGAAGTTAGTGAGCCAAATGGAGTTGTTCTCCCACAAGAACCACTCGGCTGATCCTTCTTCAATATGCCCTTCACCAACATGCAGTGTTTCCTTGATTGAATTAGCTCTCACACCAATATTTGCGTCTAGAGCCTTTGCATTGAGGGCTATCTGAAAACGGCTGTGGCGCTGAAGTTGCCTGTGAATGTGGAGTTGGTGGCATGTGAAACCCGCATGTGGAGCATTCGTTTGTGTGGGATGCTCTACCAGGTTCATTCCTAGATAATGCACTCAAAGGGCACTAAGCATAGAGTGTGAAAACTGAGTTTCCTTGAGAGCTGCTTGGAAGCCTGATGGTGTGTGAAGTTAGTGAGCCAAATGGAGTTGTTCTCCCACAAGAACCACTCGGCTGATCCTTCTTCAATATGCCCTTCACCAACATGCAGTGTTTCCTTGATTGAATTAGCTCTCACACCAATATTTGCGTCTAGAGCCTTTGCATTGAGGGCTATCTGAAAACGGCTGTGGCGCTGAAGTTGCCTGTGAATGTGGAGTTGGTGGCATGTGAAACCCGCATGTGGAGCATTCGTTTGTGTGGGATGCTGACCAAGCTTCATTTCATTCCTAGGCACACAAAGAGCACTAAGCATAGAGTGTGAAAACTGAGTTTCCTTGAGAGCTGCTTGGAAGCCTGATGGTGTGTGAAGTTAGTGAGCCAAATGGAGTTGTTCTCCCACAAGAACCACTCGGCTGATCCTTCTTCAATATGCCCTTCACCAACATGCAGTGTTTCCTTGATTGAATTAGCTCTCACACCAATATTTGCGTCTAGAGCCTTTGCATTGAGGGCTATCTGAAAACGGCTGTGGCGCTGAAGTTGCCTGTGAATGTGGAGTTGGTGGCATGTGAAATCCGCATGTGGAGCATTCGTTTGTGTGGGATGCTCTACCAGGTTCATTTCAGTCCTAGCCATACAAAGAGCACTAAGCATAGAGTGTGAAAACTGAGTTTCCTTGAGAGCTGCTTGGAAGCCTGGTGGTGTGTGAAGTTAGTGAGCCCAATGGAGTTATTCTCCCACAAGAACCACTCGGCTGATCCTTCTTCAATATGCCCTTCACCAACATGCAGTGTTTCCTTGATTGAATTAGCTCTCACACCAATATTTGCGTCTAGAGCCTTTGCATTGAGGGCTATCTGAAAACGGCTGTGGCGCTGAAGTTGCCTGTGAATGTGGAGTTGATGGCATGTGAAACCCGCATGTGGAGCATTCGTTTGTGTGGGATGCTCTACCAGGTTCATTCCTAGATAATGCACTCAAAGGGCACTAAGCATAGAGTGTGAAAACTGAGTTTCCTTGAGAGCTGCTTGGAAGCCTGACGGTGTGTGAAGTTAGTGAGCCAAATGGAGTTGTTCTCCCACAAGAACCACTCGGCTGATCCTTCTTCAATATGCCCTTCACCAACATGCAGTGTTTCCTTGATTGAATTAGCTCTCACACCAATATTTGCGTCTAGAGCCTTTGCATTGAGGGCTATCTGAAAACGGCTGTGGCGCTGAAGTTGCCTGTGAATGTGGAGTTGGTGGCATGTGAAACCCGCATGTGGAGCATTCGTTTGTGTGGGATGCTCTACCAGGTTCATTCCTAGATAATGCACTCAAAGTGCACTAAGCATAGAGTGTGAATACTGAGTTTCCTTGAGAGCTGCTTGGAAGCCTGATGGTGTGTGAAGTTAGTGAGCCAAATGGAGTTGTTCTCCCACAAGAACCACTCGGCTGATCCTTCTTCAATATGCCCTTCACCAACATGCAGTGTTTCCTTGATTGAATTAGCTCTCACACCAATATTTGCGTCTAGAGCCTTTGCATTGAGGGCTATCTGAAAACGGCTGTGGCGCTGAAGTTGCCTGTGAATGTGGAGTTGATGGCATGTGAAACCCGCATGTGGAGCATTCGTTTGTGTGTGATGCTCTACCAGGATCATTCCTAGATAATGCACTCAAAGGGCACTAAGCATAGAGTGTGAAAACTGAGTTTCCTTGAGAGCTGCTTGGAAGCCTGATGGTGTGTGAAGTTAGTGAGCCAAATGGAGTTGTTCTCCCACAAGAACCACTCGGCTGATCCTTCTTCAATATGCCCTTCACCAACATGCAGTGTTTCCTTGATTGAATTAGCTCTCACACCAATATTTGCGTCTAGAGCCTTTGCATTGAGGGCTATCTGAAAACGGCTGTGGCGCTGAAGTTGCCTGTGAATGTGGAGTTGGTGGCATGTGAAATCCGCATGTGGAGCATTCGTTTGTGTGGGATGCTCTACCAGGTTCATTTCAGTCCTAGCCATACAAAGAGCACTAAGCATAGAGTGTGAAAACTGAGTTTCCTTGAGAGCTGCTTGGAAGCCTGATGGTGTGTGAAGTTAGTGAGCCCAATGGAGTTGTTCTCCCACAAGAACCACTCGGCTGATCCTTCTTCAATATGCCCTTCACCAACATGCAGAGTTTCCTTAATTGAATTAGCTCTCACACCAATATTTGCGTCTAGAGCCTTTGCATTGAGGGCTATCTGAAAACGGCTGTGGCGCTGAAGTTGCCTGTGAATGTGGAGTTGGTGGCATGTGAAACCCGCATGTGGAGCATTCGTTTGTGTGGGATGCTCTACCAGGTTCATTCCTAGATAATGCACTCAAAGGGCACTAAGCATAGAGTGTGAAAACTGAGTTTCCTTGAGAGCTGCTTGGAAGCCTGATGGTGTGTGAAGTTAGTGAGCCAAATGGAGTTGTTCTCCCACAAGAACCACTCGGCTGATCCTTCTTCAATATGCCCTTCACCAACATGCAGTGTTTCCTTGATTGAATTAGCTCTCACACCAATATTTGCGTCTAGAACCTTTGCATTGAGGGCTATCTGAAAACGGCTGTGGCGCTGAAGTTGCCTGTGAATGTGAAGTTGGTGGCATGTGAAACCCGCATGTGGAGCATTCGTTTGTGTGGGATGCTGACCAAGCTTCATTTCAGTCCTAGGCACACAAAGAGCACTAAGCATAGAGTGTGAAAACTGAGTTTCCTTGAGAGCTGCTTGGAAGCCTGATGGTGTGTGAAGTTAGTGAGCCAAATGGAGTTGTTCTCCCACAAGAACCACTCGGCTGATCCTTCTTCAATATGCCCTTCACCAACATGCAGTGTTTCCTTGATTGAATTAGCTCTCACACCAATATTTGCGTCTAGAGCCTTTGCATTGAGGGCTATCTGAAAACGGCTGTGGTGCTGAAGTTGCCTGTGAATGTGGAGTTGGTGGCATGTGAAACCCGCATGTGGAGCATTCGTTTGTGTGGGATGCTCTACCAGGTTCATTCCTAGATAATGCACTCAAAGGGCACTAAGCATAGAGTGTGAAAACTGAGTTTCCTTGAGAGCTGCTTGGAAGCCTGATGGTGTGTGAAGTTAGTGAGCCAAATGGAGTTGTTCTCCCACAAGAACCACTCGGCTGATCCTTCTTCAATATGCCCTTCACCAACATGCAGTGTTTCCTTGATTGAATTAGCTCTCACACCAATATTTGCGTCTAGAGCCTTTGCATTGAGGGCTATCTGAAAACGGCTGTGGCGCTGAAGTTGCCTGTGAATGTGGAGTTGGTGGCATGTGAAACCCGCATGTGGAGCATTCGTTTGTGTGGGATGCTGACCAAGCTTCATTTCAGTCCTAGGCACACAAAGAGCACTAAGCATAGAGTGTGAAAACTGAGTTTCCTTGAGAGCTGCTTGGAAGCCTGATGGTGTGTGAAGTTAGTGAGCCCAATGGAGTTGTTCTCCCACAAGAACCACTCGGCTGATCCTTCTTCAATATGCCCTTCACCAACATGCAGTGTTTCCTTGATTGAATTAGCTCTCACACCAATATTTGCGTCTAGAGCCTTTGCATTGAGGGCTATCTGAAAACGGCTGTGGCGCTGAAGTTGCCTGTGAATGTGGAGTTGGTGGCATGTGAAACCCGCATGTGGAGCATTCGTTTGTGTGGGATGCTCTACCATGTTCATTCCTAGATAATGCACTCAAAGGGCACTAAGCATAGAGTGTGAAAACTGAGTTTCCTTGAGAGCTGCTTGGAAGCCTGATGGTGTGTGAAGTTAGTGAGCCAAATGGAGTTGTTCTCCCACAAGAACCACTCGGCTGATCCTTCTTCAATATGCCCTTCACCAACATGCAGTGTTTCCTTGATTGAATTAGCTCTCACACCAATATTTGCGTCTAGAGCCTTTGCATTGAGGGCTATCTGAAAACGGCTGTGGCGCTGAAGTTGCCTGTGAATGTGGAGTTGGTGGCATGTGAAACCCGCATGTGGAGCATTCGTTTGTGTGGGATGCTCTACCAGGTTCATTCCTAGATAATGCACTCAAAGGGCACTAAGCATAGAGTGTGAAAACTGAGTTTCCTTGAGAGCTGCTTGGAAGCCTGATGGTGTGTGAAGTTAGTGAGCCAAATGGAGTTGTTCTCCCACAAGAACCACTCGGCTGATCCTTCTTCAATATGCCCTTCACCAACATGCAGTGTTTCCTTGATTGAATTAGCTCTCACACCAATATTTGCGTCTAGAACCTTTGCATTGAGGGCTATCTGAAAACGGCTGTGGCGCTGAAGTTGCCTGTGAATGTGGAGTTGGTGGCATGTGAAACCCGCATGTGGAGCATTCGTTTGTGTGGGATGCTGACCAAGCTTCATTTCAGTCCTAGGCAAACAAAGAGCACTAAGCATAGAGTGTGAAAACTGAGTTTCCTTGAGAGCTGCTTGGAAGCCTGATGGTGTGTGAAGTTAGTGAGCCAAATGGAGTTGTTCTCCCACAAGAACCACTCGGCTGATCCTTCTTCAATATGCTCTTCACCAACATGCAGTGTTTCCTTGATTGAATTAGCTCTCACACCAATATTGGCTTCTAGAGCCTTTGCATTGAGGGCTATCTGAAAACGGCTGTGGCGCTGAAGTTGCCTGTGAATGTGGAGTTGGTGGCATGTGAAACCCGCATGTGGAGCATTCGTCTGTGTGGGATGCTGACCAAGTTTCATTTCAGTCCTAGGCACACAAAGAGCACTAAGCATAGAGTGTGAAAACTGAGTTTCCTTGAGAGCTGCTTGGAAGCCTGATGGTGTGTGAAGTTAGTGAGCCAAATGGAGTTGTTCTCCCACAAGAACCACTCGGCTGATCCTTCTTCAATATGCCCTTCACCAACATGCAGTGTTTCCTTGATTGAATTAGCTCTCACACCAATATTTGCGTCTAGAGCCTTTGCATTGAGGGCTATCTGAAAACGGCTGTGGCGCTGAAGTTGCCTGTGAATGTGGAGTTGGTGGCATGTGAAACCCGCATGTGGAGCATTCGTTTGTGTGGGATGCTCTACCAGGTTCATTCCTAGATAATGCACTCAAAGGGCACTAAGCATAGAGTGTGAAAACTGAGTTTCCTTGAGAGCTGCTTGGAAGCCTGACGGTGTGTGAAGTTAGTGAGCCAAATGGAGTTGTTCTCCCACAAGAACCACTCGGCTGATCCTTCTTCAATATGCCCTTCACCAACATGCAGTGTTTCCTTGATTGAATTAGCTCTCACACCAATATTTGCGTCTAGAGCCTTTGCATTGAGGGCTATCTGAAAACGGCTGTGGCGCTGAAGTTGCCTGTGAATGTGGAGTTGGTGGCATGTGAAACCCGCATGTGGAGCATTCGTTTGTGTGGGATGCTCTACCAGGTTCATTTCAGTCCTAGCCATACAAAGGGCACTAAGCATAGAGTGTGAAAACTGAGTTTCCTTGAGAGCTGCTTGGAAGCCTGATGGTGTGTGAAGTTAGTGAGCCAAATGGAGTTGTTCTCCCACAAGAACCACTCGGCTGATCCTTCTTCTATATGCCCTTCACCAACATGCAGTGTTTCTTTGATTGAATTAGCTCTCACACCAATATTTGCGTCTAGAGCCTTTGCATTGAGGGCTATCTGAAAACGGCTGTGGCGCTGAAGTTGCCTGTGAATGTGGAGTTGGTGGCATGTGAAACCCGCATGTGGAGCATTCGTTTGTGTGGGATGCTGACCAAGCTTCATTTCAGTCCTAGGCACACAAAGAGCACTAAGCATAGAGTGTGAAAACTGAGTTTCCTTGAGAGCTGCTTGGAAGCCTGATGGTGTGTGAAGTTAGTGAGCCAAATGGAGTTGTTCTCCCACAAGAACCACTCGGCTGATCCTTCTTCAATATGCCCTTCACCAACATGCAGTGTTTCCTTGATTGAATTAGCTCTCACACCAATATTTGCGTCTAGAGCCTTTGCATTGAGGGCTATCTGAAAACGGCTGTGGCGCTGAAGTTGCCTGTGAATGTGGAGTTGGTGGCATGTGAAATCCGCATGTGGAGCATTCGTTTGTGTGGGATGCTCTACCAGGTTCATTTCAGTCCTAGCCATACAAAGAGCACTAAGCATAGAGTGTGAAAACTGAGTTTCCTTGAGAGCTGCTTGGAAGCCTGGTGGTGTGTGAAGTTAGTGAGCCCAATGGAGTTATTCTCCCACAAGAACCACTCGGCTGATCCTTCTTCAATATGCCCTTCACCAACATGCAGTGTTTCCTTGATTGAATTAGCTCTCACACCAATATTTGCGTCTAGAGCCTTTGCATTGAGGGCTATCTGAAAACGGCTGTGGCGCTGAAGTTGCCTGTGAATGTGGAGTTGATGGCATGTGAAACCCGCATGTGGAGCATTCGTTTGTGTGGGATGCTCTACCAGGTTCATTCCTAGATAATGCACTCAAAGGGCACTAAGCATAGAGTGTGAAAACTGAGTTTCCTTGAGTGCTGCTTGGAAGCCTGACGGTGTGTGAAGTTAGTGAGCCAAATGGAGTTGTTCTCCCACAAGAACCACTCGGCTGATCCTTCTTCAATATGCCCTTCACCAACATGCAGTGTTTCCTTGATTGAATTAGCTCTCACACCAATATTTGCGTCTAGAGCCTTTGCATTGAGGGCTATCTGAAAACGGCTGTGGCGCTGAAGTTGCCTGTGAATGTGGAGTTGGTGGCATGTGAAACCCGCATGTGGAGCATTCGTTTGTGTGGGATGCTCTACCAGGTTCATTCCTAGATAATGCACTCAAAGTGCACTAAGCATAGAGTGTGAATACTGAGTTTCCTTGAGAGCTGCTTGGAAGCCTGATGGTGTGTGAAGTTAGTGAGCCAAATGGAGTTGTTCTCCCACAAGAACCACTCGGCTGATCCTTCTTCAATATGCCCTTCACCAACATGCAGTGTTTCCTTGATTGAATTAGCTCTCACACCAATATTTGCGTCTAGAGCCTTTGCATTGAGGGCTATCTGAAAACGGCTGTGGCGCTGAAGTTGCCTGTGAATGTGGAGTTGATGGCATGTGAAACCCGCATGTGGAGCATTCGTTTGTGTGTGATGCTCTACCAGGATCATTCCTAGATAATGCACTCAAAGGGCACTAAGCATAGAGTGTGAAAACTGAGTTTCCTTGAGAGCTGCTTGGAAGCCTGATGGTGTGTGAAGTTAGTGAGCCAAATGGAGTTGTTCTCCCACAAGAACCACTCGGCTGATCCTTCTTCAATATGCCCTTCACCAACATGCAGTGTTTCCTTGATTGAATTAGCTCTCACACCAATATTTGCGTCTAGAGCCTTTGCATTGAGGGCTATCTGAAAACGGCTGTGGCGCTGAAGTTGCCTGTGAATGTGGAGTTGGTGGCATGTGAAATCCGCATGTGGAGCATTCGTTTGTGTGGGATGCTCTACCAGGTTCATTTCAGTCCTAGCCATACAAAGAGCACTAAGCATAGAGTGTGAAAACTGAGTTTCCTTGAGAGCTGCTTGGAAGCCTGATGGTGTGTGAAGTTAGTGAGCCCAATGGAGTTATTCTCCCACAAGAACCACTCGGCTGATCCTTCTTCAATATGCCCTTCACCAACATGCAGTGTTTCCTTGATTGAATTAGCTCTCACACCAATATTTGCGTCTAGAGCCTTTGCATTGAGGGCTATCTGAAAACGGCTGTGGCGCTGAAGTTGCCTGTGAATGTGGAGTTGATGGCATGTGAAACCCGCATGTGGAGCATTCGTTTGTGTGGGATGCTCTACCAGGTTCATTCCTAGATAATGCACTCAAAGGGCACTAAGCATAGAGTGTGAAAACTGAGTTTCCTTGAGAGCTGCTTGGAAGCCTGACGGTGTGTGAAGTTAGTGAGCCAAATGGAGTTGTTCTCCCACAAGAACCACTCGGCTGATCCTTCTTCAATATGCCCTTCACCAACATGCAGTGTTTCCTTGATTGAATTAGCTCTCACACCAATATTTGCGTCTAGAGCCTTTGCATTGAGGGCTATCTGAAAACGGCTGTGGCGCTGAAGTTGCCTGTGAATGTGGAGTTGGTGGCATGTGAAACCCGCATGTGGAGCATTCGTTTGTGTGGGATGCTCTACCAGGTTCATTCCTAGATAATGCACTCAAAGTGCACTAAGCATAGAGTGTGAATACTGAGTTTCCTTGAGAGCTGCTTGGAAGCCTGATGGTGTGTGAAGTTAGTGAGCCAAATGGAGTTGTTCTCCCACAAGAACCACTCGGCTGATCCTTCTTCAATATGCCCTTCACCAACATGCAGTGTTTCCTTGATTGAATTAGCTCTCACACCAATATTTGCGTCTAGAGCCTTTGCATTGAGGGCTATCTGAAAACGGCTGTGGCGCTGAAGTTGCCTGTGAATGTGGAGTTGATGGCATGTGAAACCCGCATGTGGAGCATTCGTTTGTGTGTGATGCTCTACCAGGATCATTCCTAGATAATGCACTCAAAGGGCACTAAGCATAGAGTGTGAAAACTGAGTTTCCTTGAGAGCTGCTTGGAAGCCTGATGGTGTGTGAAGTTAGTGAGCCCAATGGAGTTGTTCTCCCACAGGAACCACTCGGCTGATCCTTCTTCAATATGCCCTTCACCAACATGCAGTGTTTCCTTGATTGAATTAGCTCTCACACCAATATTTGCGTCTAGAGCCTTTGCATTGAGGGCTATCTGAAAACGGCTGTGGCGCTGAAGTTGCCTGTGAATGTGGAGTTGGTGGCATGTGAAACCCGCATGTGGAGCATTCGTTTGTGTGGGATGCTGACCAAGCTTCATTTCAGTCCTAGGCACACAAAGAGCACTAAGCATAGAGTGTGAAAACTGAGTTTCCTTGAGAGCTGCTTGGAAGCCTGATGGTGAGTGAAGTTAGTGAGCCAAATGGAGTTGTTCTCCCACAAGAACCACTCGGCTGATCCTTCTTCAATATGCCCTTCACCAACATGCAGTGTTTCCTTGATTGAATTAGCTCTCACACCAATATTTGCGTCTAGAGCCTTTGCATTGAGGGCTATCTGAAAACGGCTGTGGTGCTGAAGTTGCCTGTGAATGTGGAGTTGGTGGCATGTGAAACCCGCATGTGGAGCATTCGTTTGTGTGGGATGCTGACCAAGCTTCATTTCAGTCCTAGGCACACAAAGAGCACTAAGCATAGAGTGTGAAAACTGAGTTTCCTTGAGAGCTGCTTGGAAGCCTGATGGTGTGTGAAGTTAGTGAGCCAAATGGAGTTGTTCTCCCACAAGAACCACTCGGCTGATCCTTCTTCAATATGCCCTTCACCAACATGCAGTGTTTCCTTGATTGAATTAGCTCTCACACCAATATTTGCATCTAGAGCCTTTGCATTGAGGGCTATCTGAAAACGGCTGTGGCGCTGAAGTTGCCTGTGAATGTGGAGTTGGTGGCATGTGAAACCCGCATGTGGAGCATTCGTTTGTGTGGGATGCTCTACCAGGTTCATTCCTAGATAATGCACTCAAAGGGCACTAAGCATAGAGTGTGAAAACTGAGTTTCCTTGAGAGCTGCTTGGAAGCCTGATGGTGTGTGAAGTTAGTGAGCCAAATGGAGTTGTTCTCCCACAAGAACCACTCGGCTGATCCTTCTTCAATATGCCCTTCACCAACATGCAGTGTTTCCTTGATTGAATTAGCTCTCACACCAATATTTGCGTCTAGAGCCTTTGCATTGAGGGCTATCTGAAAACGGCTGTGGCGCTGAAGTTGCCTGTGAATGTGGAGTTGGTGGCATGTGAAACCCGCATGTGGAGCATTCGTTTGTGTGGGATGCTCTACCAGGTTCATTCCTAGATAATGCACACAAAGAGTACTAAGCATAAAGTGTGAAAACTGAGTTTCCTTGAGAGCTGCTTGGAAGCCTGATGGTGTGTGAAGTTAGTGAGCCAAATGGAGTTGTTCTCCCACAAGAACCACTCGGCTGATCCTTCTTCAATATGCCCTTCACCAACATGCAGTGTTTCCTTGATTGAATTAGCTCTCACACCAATATTTGCGTCTAGAGCCTTTGCATTGAGGGCTATCTGAAAACGGCTGTGGCGCTGAAGTTGCCTGTGAATGTGGAGTTGGTGGCATGTGAAACCCGCATGTGGAGCATTCGTTTGTGTGGGATGCTGACCAAGCTTCATTTCAGTCCTAGGCACACAAAGAGCACTAAGCATAGAGTGTGAAAACTGAGTTTCCTTGAGAGCTGCTTGGAAGCCTGATGGTGTGTGAAGTTAGTGAGCCAAATGGAGTTGTTCACCCACAAGAACCACTCGGCTGATCCTTCTTCAATATGCCCTTCACCAACATGCAGTGTTTCCTTGATTGAATTAGCTCTCACACCAATATTTGCGTCTAGAGCCTTTGCATTGAGGGCTATCTGAAAACGGCTGTGGCGCTGAAGTTGCCTGTGAATGTGGAGTTGGTGGCATGTGAAACCCGCATGTGGAGCATTCGTTTGTGTGGGATGCTCTACCAGGTTCATTCCTAGATAATGCACTCAAAGGGCACTAAGCATAGAGTGTGAAAACTGAGTTTCCTTGAGAGCTGCTTGGAAGCCTGATGGTGTTGGAAGTTAGTGAGCCAAATGGAGTTGTTCTCCCACAAGAACCACTCGGCTTATCCTTCTTCAATATGCCCTTCACCAACATGCAGTGTTTCCTTGATTGAATTAGCTCTCACACCAATATTTGCGTCTAGAGCCTTTGCATTGAGGGCTATCTGAAAACGGCTGTGGCGCTGAAGTTGCCTGTGAATGTGGAGTTGGTGGCATGTGAAACCCGCATGTGGAGCATTCGTTTGTGTGGGATGCTGACCAAGCTTCATTTCAGTCCTAGGCACATAAAGAGCACTAAGCATAGAGTGTGAAAACTGAGTTTCCTTGAGAGCTGCTTGGAAGCCTGATGGTGTGTGAAGTTAGTGAGCCAAATGGAGTTGTTCTCCCACAAGAACCACTCGGCTGATCCTTCTTCAATATGCCCTTCACCAACATGCAGTGTTTCCTTGATTGAATTAGCTCTCACACCAATATTTGCGTCTAGAGCCTTTGCATTTAGGGCTATCTGAAAACGGCTGTGGCGCTGAAGTTGCCTGTGAATGTGGAGTTGGTGGCATGTGAAACCCGCATGTGGAGCATTCGTTTGTGTGGGATGCTCTACTAGGTTCATTCCTAGATAATGCACTCAAAGGGCACTAAGCATAGAGTTTGAAAACTGAGTTTCCTTGAGAGCTGCTTGGAAGCCTGATGGTGTGTGAAGTTAGTGAGCCCAATGGAGTTGTTCTCCCACAAGAACCACTCGGCTGATCCTTCTTCAATATGCCCTTCACCAACATGCAGTGTTTCCTTGATTGAATTAGCTCTCACACCAATATTTGCGTCTAGAGCCTTTGCATTGAGGGCTATCTGAAAACGGCTGTGGCGCTGAAGTTGCCTGTGAATGTGGAGTTGGTGGCATGTGAAACCCGCATGTGGAGCATTCGTTTGTGTGGGATGCTCTACCAGGTTCATTCCTAGATAATGCACTCAAAGGGCACTAAGCATAGAGTGTGAAAACTGAGTTTCCTTGAGAGCTGCTTGGAAGCCTGATGGTGTGTGAAGTTAGTGAGCCAAATGGAGTTGTTCTCCCACAAGAACCACTCGGCTTATCCTTCTTCAATATGCCCTTCACCAACATGCAGTGTTTCCTTGATTGAATTAGCTCTCACACCAATATTTGCATCTAGAGCCTTTGCATTGAGGGCTATCTGAAAACGGCTGTGGCGCTGAAGTTGCCTGTAAATGTGGAGTTGGTGGCATGCGAAATCCGCATGTGGAGAATTCATTTGTGTGGGATGCTCTACCAGGTTCATTTCAGTCCTAGCCATACAAAGGGCACTAAGCATAGAGTGTGAAAACTGAGTTTCCTTGAGAGCTGCTTGGAAGCCTGATGGTGTGTGAAGTTAGTGAGCCAAATGGAGTTGTTCTCCCACAAGAACCACTCGGCTGATCCTTCTTCAATATGCCCTTCACCAACATGCAGTGTTTCCTTGATTGAATTAGCTCTCACACCAATATTTGCGTCTAGAGCCTTTGCATTGAGGGCTATCTGAAAACGGCTGTGGCGCTGAAGTTGCCTGTGAATGTGGAGTTGGTGGCATGTGAAACCCGCATGTGGAGCATTCGTTTGTGTGGGATGCTCTACCAGGTTCATTCCTAGATAATGCACTCAAAGGGCACTAAGCATAGAGTGTGAAAACTGAGTTTCCTTGAGAGCTGCTTGGAAGCCTGATGGTGTGTGAAGTTAGTGTGCCAAATGGAGTTGTTCTCCCACAAGAACCACTCGGCTGATCCTTCTTCAATATGCCCTTCACCAACATGCAGTGTTTCCTTGATTGAATTAGCTCTCACACCAATATTTGCGTCTAGAGCCTTTGCATTGAGGGCTATCTGAAAACGGCTGTGGCGCTGAAGTTGCCTGTGAATGTGGAGTTGGTGGCATGTGAAACCCGCATGTGGAGCATTCGTTTGTGTGGGATGCTCTACCAGGTTCATTCCTAGATAATGCACACAAAGAGTACTAAGCATAAAGTGTGAAAACTGAGTTTCCTTGAGAGCTGCTTGGAAGCCTGATGGTGTGTGAAGTTAGTGAGCCAAATGGAGTTGTTCTCCCACAAGAACCACTCGGCTGATCCTTCTTCAATATGCCCTTCACCAACATGCAGTGTTTCCTTGATTGAATTAGCTCTCACACCAATATTTGCGTCTAGAGCCTTTGCATTGAGGGCTATCTGAAAACGGCTGTGGCGCTGAAGTTGCCTGTGAATGTGGAGTTGGTGGCATGTGAAACCCGCATGTGGAGCATTCGTTTGTGTGGGATGCTGACCAAGCTTCATTTCAGTCCTAGGCACACAAAGAGCACTAAGCATAGAGTGTGAAAACTGAGTTTCCTTGAGAGCTGCTTGGAAGCCTGATGGTGTGTGAAGTTAGTGAGCCAAATGGAGTTGTTCACCCACAAGAACCACTCGGCTGATCCTTCTTCAATATGCCCTTCACCAACATGCAGTGTTTCCTTGATTGAATTAGCTCTCACACCAATATTTGCGTCTAGAGCCTTTGCATTGAGGGCTATCTGAAAACGGCTGTGGCGCTGAAGTTGCCTGTGAATGTGGAGTTGGTGGCATGTGAAACCCGCATGTGGAGCATTCGTTTGTGTGGGATGCTCTACCAGGTTCATTCCTAGATAATGCACTCAAAGGGCACTAAGCATAGAGTGTGAAAACTGAGTTTCCTTGAGAGCTGCTTGGAAGCCTGATGGTGTGTGAAGTTAGTGAGCCAAATGGAGTTGTTCTCCCACAAGAACCACTCGGCTTATCCTTCTTCAATATGCCCTTCACCAACATGCAGTGTTTCCTTGATTGAATTAGCTCTCACACCAATATTTGCGTCTAGAGCCTTTGCATTGAGGGCTATCTGAAAACGGCTGTGGCGCTGAAGTTGCCTGTGAATGTGGAGTTGGTGGCATGTGAAACCCGCATGTGGAGCATTCGTTTGTGTGGGATGCTGACCAAGCTTCATTTCAGTCCTAGGCACACAAAGAGCACTAAGCATAGAGTGTGAAAACTGAGTTTCCTTGAGAGCTGCTTGGAAGCCTGATGGTGTGTGAAGTTAGTGAGCCAAATGGAGTTGTTCTCCCACAAGAACCACTCGGCTGATCCTTCTTCAATATGCCCTTCACCAACATGCAGTGTTTCCTTGATTGAATTAGCTCTCACACCAACATTTGCGTCTAGAGCCTTTGCATTGAGGGCTATCTGAAAACGGCTGTGGCGCTGAAGTTGCCTGTGAATGTGGAGTTGGGTGCATGTGAAACCCGCATGTGGAGCATTCGTTTGTGTGGGATGCTCTACTAGGTTCATTCCTAGATAATGCACTCAAAGTGCACTAAGCATAGAGTGTGAAAACTGAGTTTCCTTGAGAGCTGCTTGGAAGCCTGATGGTGTGTGAAGTTAGTGAGCCCAATGGAGTTGTTCTCCCACAAGAACCACTCGGCTGATCCTTCTTCAATATGCCCTTCACCAACATGCAGTGTTTCCTTGATTGAATTAGCTCTCACACCAATATTTGCGTCTAGAGCCTTTGCATTGAGGGCTATCTGAAAACGGCTGTGGCGCTGAAGTTGCCTGTGAATGTGGAGTTGGTGGCATGTGAAACCCGCATGTGGAGCATTCGTTTGTGTGGGATGCTCTACCAGGTTCATTCCTAGATAATGCACTCAAAGGGCACTAAGCATAGAGTGTGAAAACTGAGTTTCCTTGAGAGCTGCTTGGAAGCCTGATGGTGTGTGAAGTTAGTGAGCCAAATGGAGTTGTTCTCCCACAAGAACCACTCGGCTTATCCTTCTTCAATATGCCCTTCACCAACATGCAGTGTTTCCTTGATTGAATTAGCTCTCACACCAATATTTGCATCTAGAGCCTTTGCATTGAGGGCTATCTGAAAACGGCTGTGGCGCTGAAGTTGCCTGTAAATGTGGAGTTGGTGGCATGTGAAATCCGCATGTGGAGAATTCATTTGTGTGGGATGCTCTACCAGGTTCATTTCAGTCCTAGCCATACAAAGGGCACTAAGCATAGAGTGTGAAAACTGAGTTTCCTTGAGAGCTGCTTGGAAGCCTGATGGTGTGTGAAGTTAGTGAGCCCAATGGAGTTGTTCTCCCACAAGAACCACTCGGCTGATCCTTCTTCAATATGCCCTTCACCAACATGCAGTGTTTCCTTGATTGAATTAGCTCTCACACCAATATTTGCGTCTAGAGCCTTTGCATTGAGGGCTATCTGAAAACGGCTGTGGCGCTGAAGTTGCCTGTGAATGTGGAGTTGGTGGCATGTGAAACCCGCATGTGGAGCATTCGTTTGTGTGGGATGCTCTACCAGGTTCATTCCTAGATAATGCACTCAAAGGGCACTAAGCATAGAGTGTGAAAACTGAGTTTCCTTGAGAGCTGCTTGGAAGCCTGATGGTGTGTGAAGTTAGTGTGCCAAATGGAGTTGTTCTCCCACAAGAACCACTCGGCTGATCCTTCTTCAATATGCCCTTCACCAACATGCAGTGTTTCCTTGATTGAATTAGCTCTCACACCAATATTTGCGTCTAGAGCCTTTGCATTGAGGGCTATCTGAAAACGGCTGTGGCGCTGAAGTTGCCTGTGAATGTGGAGTTGGTGGCATGTGAAACCCGCATGTGGAGCATTCGTTTATGTGGGATGCTCTCCAAGCCTCATTTCAGTCCTAGCCATACAAAGAGCACTAAGCATAGAGTGTGAAAACTGAGTTTCCTTGAGAGCTGCTTGGAAGCCTGATGGTGTGTGAAGTTAGTGAGCCAAATGGAGTTGTTCTCCCACAAGAACCACTCGGCTGATCCTTCTTCAATATGCCCTTCACCAACATGCAGTGTTTCCTTGATTGAATTAGCTCTCACACCAATATTTGCGTCTAGAGCCTTTGCATTGAGGGCTATCTGAAAACGGCTGTGGCGCTGAAGTTGCCTGTGAATGTGGAGTTGGTGGCATGTGAAACCCGCATGTGGAGCATTCGTTTGTGTGGGATGCTCTACCAGGTTCATTCCTATATAATGCACTCAAAGGGCACTAAGCATAGAGTGTGAAAACTGAGTTTCCTTGAGAGCTGCTTGGAAGCCTGATGGTGTGTGAAGTTAGTGAGCCAAATGGAGTTGTTCCCCCACAAGAACCACTCGGCTGATCCTTCTTCAATATGCCCTTCACCAACATGCAGTGTTTCCTTGATTGAATTAGCTCTCACACCAATATTTGCATCTAGAGCCTTTGCATTGAGGGCTATCTGAAAACGGCTGTGGCGCTGAAGTTGCCTGTAAATGTGGAGTTGGTGGCATGTGAAATCCGCATGTGGAGAATTCATTTGTGTGGGATGCTCTACCAGGTTCATTTCAGTCCTAGCCATACAAAGGGCACTAAGCATAGAGTGTGAAAACTGAGTTTCCTTGAGAGCTGCTTGGAAGCCTGATGGTGTGTGAAGTTAGTGAGCCAAATGGAGTTGTTCTCCCACAAGAACCACTCGGCTGATCCTTCTTCAATATGCCCTTCACCAACATGCAGTGTTTCCTTGATTGAATTAGCTCTCACACCAATATTTGCGTCTAGAGCCTTTGCATTGAGGGCTATCTGAAAACGGCTGTGGCGCTGAAGTTGCCTGTGAATGTGGAGTTGGTGGCATGTGAAACCCGCATGTGGAGCATTCGTTTGTGTGGGATGCTCTACCAGGTTCATTCCTAGATAACGCACTCAAAGGGCACTAAGCATAGAGTGTGAAAACTGAGTTTCCTTGAGAGCTGCTTGGAAGCCTGATGGTGTGTGAAGTTAGTGAGCCAAATGGAGTTGTTCTCCCACAAGAACCACTCGGCTGATCCTTCTTCAATATGCCCTTCACCAACATGCAGTGTTTCCTTGATTGAATTAGCTCTCACACCAATATTTGCGTCTAGAGCCTTTGCATTGAGGGCTATCTGAAAACGGCTGTGGCGCTGAAGTTGCCTGTGAATGTGGAGTTGGTGGCATGTGAAACCCGCAAGTGGAGCATTCGTACGTGTGGGATGCTCTACCATGTTTATTCCTAGATAATGGACTCAAAGGGCACTAAGCATAGACTGTGAAAACTGAGTTTCTTTGAGAGCTGCTTGGAAGCCTGATGGTGTGTGAAGTTAGTGAGCCAAATGGAGTTGTTCTCCCACAAGAACCACTCGGCTGATCCTTCTTCAATATGCCCTTCACCAACATGCAGTGTTTCCTTGATTGGATTAGCTCTCACACCAATATTCGCGTCTAGAGCCTTTGCATTGAGGGCTATCTGAAAACGGCTGTGGCGCTGAAGTTGCCTGTGAATGTGGAGTTGGTGGCATGTGAAACCCGCATGTGGAGCATTCGTTTGTGTGGGATGCTCTACCAGGTTCATTTCAGTCCTAGCCATACAAAGAGCACTAAGCATAGAGTGTGAAAACTGAGTTTCCTTGAGAGCTGCTTGGAAGCCTGATGGTGTGTGAAGTTAGTGAGCCAAATGGAGTTGTTCTCCCACAAGAACCACTCGGCTGATCCTTCTTCAATATGCCCTTCACCAACATGCAGTGTTTCCTTGATTAAATTAGCTCTCACACCAATATTTGCGTCTAGAGCCTTTGCATTGAGGGCTATCTGAAAACGGCTGTGGCGCTGAAGTTGCCTGTGAATGTGGAGTTGGTGGCATGTGAAACCCGCATGTGGAGCATTCGTTTATGTGGGATGCTCTCCAAGCTTCATTTCAGTCCTAGGCACTCATAGGGCACTAAGCATAGAGTGTGAAAACTGAGTTTCCTTGAGAGCTGCTTGGAATCCTGATGGTGTGTGAAGTTAGTGTGCCAAATGGAGTTGTTCTCCCACAAGAACCACTCGGCTGATCCTTCTTCAATATGCCCTTCACCAACATGCAATGTTTCCTTGATTGAATTAGCTCTCACACCAATATTTGCGTCTAGAGCCTTTGCATTGAGGGCTATCTGAAAACGGCTGTGGCGCTGAAGTTGCCTGTGAATGTGGAGTTGGTGGCATGTGAAACCCGCATGTGCAGCATTCGTTTGTGTGGGATGCTCTACCAGGTTCATTTCAGTCCTAGCCATACAAAGGGCACTAAGCATAGAGTGTGAAAACTGAGTTTCCTTGAGAGCTGCTTGGAAGCCTGATGGTGTGTGAAGTTAGTGAGCCAAATGGAGTTGTTCTCCCACAAGAACCACTAGGCTGATCCTTCTTCAATATGCCCTTCACCAACATGCAGTGTTTCCTTGATTGAATTAGCTCTCACACCAATATTTGCGTCTAGAGCCTTTGCATTGAGGGCTATCTGAAAACGGCTGTGGCGCTGAAGTTGCCTGTGAATGTGGAGTTGGTGGCATGTGAAACCCGCATGTGGAGCATTCGTTTATGTGGGATGCTCTCCAAGCTTCATTTCAGTCCTAGGCACTCAAAGGGCACTAAGCATAGAGTGTGAAAACTGAGTTTCCTTGAGAGCTGCTTGGAAGCCTGATGGTGTGTGAAGTTAGTGAGCCAAATGGAGTTGTTCTCCCACAAGAACCACTCGGCTGATCCTTCTTCAATATGCCCTTCACCAACATGCAGTGTTTCCTTGATTGAATTAGCTCTCACACCAATATTTGCGTCTAGAGCCTTTGCATTGAGGGCTATCTGAAAACGGCTGTGGCGCTGAAGTTGCCTGTGAATGTGGAGTTGGTGGCATGTGAAACCCGCATGTGTAGCATTCGTTTGTGTGGGATGCTCTACCATGTTCATTCCTAGATAATGCACTCAAAGGGCACTAAGCATAGAGTGTGAAAACTGAGTTTCCTTGAGAGCTGTTTGGAAGCCTGATGGTGTGTGAAGTTAGTGAGCCAAATGGAGTTGTTCTCCCACAAGAACCACTCGGCTGATCCTTCTTCAATATGCCCTTCACCAACATGCAGTGTTTCCTTGATTGAATTAGCTCTCACACCAATATTTGCGTCTAGAGCCTTTGCATTGAGGGCTATCTGAAAACGGCTGTGGCGCTGAAGTTGTCTGTGAATGTGGAGTTGGTGGCATGTGAAACCCGCATGTGGAGCATTCGTTTATGTGGGATGCTCTCCCAGCTTCATTTCAGTCCTAGGAACTCAAAGGGCACTAAGCGTAGAGTGTGAAAACTGACTTTCCTTGAGAGCTGGTTGGAAGCCTGATGGTGTGTGAAGTTAGTTAGCCAAATGGAGTTGTTCTCCCACAAGAACCACTCGGCTGATCCTTCTTCAATATGCCCTTCACCAACATGCAGTGTTTCCTTGATTGAATTAGCTCTCACACCAATATTTGCGTCTAGAGCCTTTGCATTGAGGGCTATCTGAAAACGGCTGTGGCGCTGAAGTTGCCTGTGAATGTGGAGTTGGTGGCATGTGAAACCCGCATGTGGAGCATTCGTTTGTGTGGGATGCTCTACCAGGTTCATTTCAGTCCTAGCCATACAAAGAGCACTAAGCATAGAGTGTGAAAACTGAGTTTCCTTGAGAGCTGCTTGGAAGCCTGATGGTGTGTGAAGTTAGTGAGCCAAATGGAGTTGTTCTCCCACAAGAACCACTCGGCTGATCCTTCTTCAATATGCCCTTCACCAACATGCAGTGTTTCCTTGATTAAATTAGCTCTCACACCAATATTTGCGTCTAGAGCCTTTGCATTGAGGGCTATCTGAAAACGGCTGTGGCGCTGAAGTTGCCTGTGAATGTGGAGTTGGTGGCATGTGAAACCCGCATGTGGAGCATTCGTTTATGTGGGATGCTCTCCAAGCTTCATTTCAGTCCTAGGCACTCATAGGGCACTAAGCATAGAGTGTGAAAACTGAGTTTCCTTGAGAGCTGCTTGGAATCCTGATGGTGTGTGAAGTTAGTGTGCCAAATGGAGTTGTTCTCCCACAAGAACCACTCGGCTGATCCTTCTTCAATATGCCCTTCACCAACATGCAATGTTTCCTTGATTGAATTAGCTCTCACACCAATATTTGCGTCTAGAGCCTTTGCATTGAGGGCTATCTGAAAACGGCTGTGGCCCTGAAGTTGCCTGTGAATGTCGAGTTGGTGGCATGTGAAACCCGCATGTGGAGCATTCGTTTGTGTGGGATGCTCTACCAGGTTCATTTCAGTCCTAGCCATACAAAGGGCACTAAGCATAGAGTGTGAAAACTGAGTTTCCTTGAGAGCTGCTTGGAAGCCTGATGGTGTGTGAAGTTAGTGAGCCAAATGGAGTTGTTCTCCCACAAGAACCACTAGGCTGATCCTTCTTCAATATGCCCTTCACCAACATGCAGTGTTTCCTTGATTGAATTAGCTTTCACACCAATATTTGCGTCTAGAGCCTTTGCATTGAGGGCTATCTGAAAACGGCTGTGGCGCTGAAGTTGCCTGTGAATGTGGAGTTGGTGGCATGTGAAACCCGCATGTGGAGCATTCATTTATGTGGGATGCTCTCCAAGCTTCATTTCAGTCCTAGGCCCTCAAAGGGCACTAAGCATAGAGTGTGAAAACTGAGTTTCCTTGAGAGCTGGTTGGAAGCCTGATGGTGTGTGAAGTTAGTGAGCCAAATGGAGTTGTTCTCCCACAAGAACCACTCGGCTGATCCTTCTTCAATATGCCCTTCACCAACATGCAGTGTTTCCTTGATTGAATTAGCTCTCACACCAATATTTGCGTCTAGAGCCTTTGCATTGAGGGCTATCTGAAAAGGGCTGTGGCGCTGAAGTTGCCTGTGAATGTGGATTTGGTGGCATGTGAAACCCGCATGTGGAGCCTTCGTTTGTGTGGGATGGTCTACCATCGTTCATTCCTAGACAATGCACTCAAAGGGCACTAAGCATAGAGTGTGAAAACTGAGTTTCCTTGAGAGCTGCTTGGAAGCCTGATGGTGTGTGAAGTTAGTGAGCCAAATGGAGTTGTTCTCCCACAAGAACCACTCGGCTGATCCTTCTTCAATATGCCCTTCACCAACATGCAGTGTTTCCTTGATTGAATTAGCTCTCACACCAATATTTGCGTCTAGAGCCTTTGCATTGAGGGCTATCTGAAAACGGCTGTGGCGCTGAAGTTGCCTGTGAATGTGGAGTTGGTGGCATGTGAAACCCGCATGTGGAGCATTCGTTTATGTGGATGCTCTCCCAGCTTCATTTCGGTCCTAGGAACTCAAAGGGCACTAAACGTAGAGTGTGAAAACTGAGTTTCCTTGAGAGGTGGTTGGAAGCCTGATGGTGTGTGAAGTTAGTTAGCCAAATGGAGTTGTTCTCCCACAAGAACCACTCGGCTGATCCTTCTTCAATATGCCCTTCACCAACATGCAGTGTTTCCTTGATTGAATTAGCTCTCACACCAATATTTGCGTCTAGAGCCTTTGCATTGAGGGCTATCTGAAAACGGCTGTGGCGCTGAAGTTGCCTGTGAATGTGGAGTTGGTGGCATGTGAAACCCGCATGTGGAGCATTCGTTTGTGTGGGATGCTCTACCAGGTTCATTTCAGTCCTAGCCATACAAAGAGCACTAAGCATAGAGTGTGAAAACTGAGTTTCCTTGAGAGCTGCTTGGAAGCCTGATGGTGTGTGAAGTTAGTGAGCCAATGGAGTTGTTCTCCCACAAGAACCACTCGGCTGATCCTTCTTCAATATGCCCTTCACCAACATGCAGTGTTTCCTTGATTGAATTAGCTCTCACACCAATATTTGCGTCTAGAGCCTTTGCATTGAGGGCTATCTGAAAACGGCTGTGGCGCTGAAGTTGCCTGTGAATGTGGAGTTGGTGGCATGTGAAACCCGCATGTGGAGCATTCGTTTATGTGCGATGCTCTACCAGGTTCATTTCAGTCCTAGCCGTACAAAGGGCACTAAGCATAGAGTGTGAAAACTGAGTTTCCCTTGAGAGCTGCTTGGAAGCCTGATGGTGTGTGAAGTTAGTGAGCCAAATGGAGTTGTTCTCCCACAAGAACCACTCGGCTGATCCTTCTTCAATATGCCCTTCACCAACATGCAGTGTTTCCTTGATTGAATTAGCTCTCACACCAATATTTGCGTCTAGAGCCTTTGCATTGAGGGCTATCTGAAAACGGCTGTGGCGCTGAAGTTGCCTGTGAATGTGGAGTTGGTGGCATGTGAAACCCGCATGTGGAGCATTCGTTTGTGTGGGATGCTCTACCAGGTTCATTCCTAGATAATGCACTCAAAGGGCACTAAGCATAGAGTGTGAAAACTGAGTTTCCTTGAGAGCTGTTTGGAAGCCTGATGGTGTGTGAAGTTAGTGAGCCAAATGGAGTTGTTCTCCCACAAGAACCACTCGGCTGATCCTTCTTCAATATGCCCTTCACCAACATGCAGTGTTTCCTTGATTGAATTAGCTCTCACACCAATATTTGCGTCTAGAGCCTTTGCATTGAGGGCTATCTGAAAACGGCTGTGGCGCTGAAGTTGCCTGTGAATGTGGAGTTGGTGGCATGTGAAACCCGCATGTGGAGCATTCGTTTGTGTGGGATGCTCTACCAGGTTCATTTCAGTCCTAGCCATACAAAGAGCACTAAGCATAGAGTGTGAAAACTGAGTTTCCTTGAGAGCTGCTTGGAAGCCTGATGGTGTGTGAAGTTAGTGAGCCAAATGGAGTTGTTCTCCCACAAGAACCACTCGGCTGATCCTTCTTCAATATGCCCTTCACCAACATGCAGTGTTTCCTTGATTGAATTAGCTCTCACACCAATATTTGCGTCTAGAGCCTTTGCATTGAGGGCTATCTGAAAACGGCTGTGGCGCTGAAGTTGCCTGTGAATGTGGAGTTGGTGGCATGTGAAACCCGCATGTGGAGCATTCGTTTGTGTGGGATGCTCTACCATGTTCATTCTAGATAATGCACTCAAAGGGCACTAAGCATAGAGTGTGAAAACTGAGTTTCCTTGAGAGCTGCTTGGAAGCCTGATGGTGTGTGAAGTTAGTGAGCCAAATGGAGTTGTTCTCCACAAGAACCACTCGGCTGATCCTTCTTCAATATGCCCTTCACCAACATGCAGTGTTTCCTTGATTGAATTTGCTCTCACACCAATATTTGCGTCTAGAGCCTTTGCATTGAGGGCTATCTGAAAACGACTGTGGCGCTGAAGTTGCCTGTGAATGTGGATTTGGTGGCATGTGAAACCCGCATGTGGAGCATTCGTTTATGTGGGATGCACTCCAGGTTCATTCCTAGACAATGCACTCAAAGGGCACTAAGCATAGAGTGTGAAAACTGAGATTCCTTGAGAGCTGCTTGGAAGCCTGATGGTGTGTGAAGTTAGTGTGCCAAATGGAGTTGTTCTCCCAGAAGAACCACTCGGCTGATCCTTCTTCAATATGCCCTTCACCAACATGCAGTGTTTCCTTGATTGAATTAGCTCTCACACCAATATTTGCGTCTAGAGCCTTTGCATTGAGGGCTATCTGAAAACGGCTGTGGCGCTGAAGTTGCCTGTGAATGTGGAGTTGGTGGCATGTGAAACCCGCATGTGGAGCATTCGTTTATGTGGGATGCTCTCCAAGCTTCATTTCAGTCCTAGGCACTCAAAGGGCACTAAGCATAGAGTGTGAAAACTGAGTTTCCTTGAGAGCTGCTTGGAAGCCTGATGGTGTGTGACGTTAGTGAGCCAAATGGAGTTGTTCTCCCACAAGAACCACTCGGCTGATCCTTCTTCAATATGCCCTTCACCAACATGCAGTGTTTCCTTGATTGAATTAGCTCTCACACCAATATTTGCGTCTAGAGCCTTTGCATTGAGGGCTATCTGAAAACGGCTGTGGCGCTGAAGTTGCCTGTGAATGTGGAGTTGGTGGCATGTGAAACCCGCATGTGGAGCATTCGTTTGTGTGGGATGCTCTACCAGGTTCATTTCAGTCCTAGCCATACAAAGAGCACTAAGCATAGAGTGTGAAAACTGAGTTTCCTTGAGAGGTGCTTGGAAGCCTGATGGTGTGTGAAGTTAGTGAGCCAAATGGAGTTGTTCTCCCACAAGAACCACTCGGCTGATCCTTCTTCAATATGCCCTTCACCAACATGCAGTGTTTCCTTGATTGAATTAGCTCTCACACCAATATTTGCGTCTAGAGCCTTTGCATTGAGGGCTATCTGAAAAGGGCTGTGGCGCTGAAGTTGCCTGTGAATGTCGGGAGTTGGTGGCATGTGAAACCCGCATGTGGAGCATTCGTTTATGTGGGATGCTCTCCAAGCTTCATTTCATTCCTCGCCATACAAAGGGCACTAAGCATAGAGTGTGAAAACTGAGTTTCCTTGAGAGCTGCTTGGAAGCCTGATGGTGTTTGAAGTTAATGAGCCAAATGGAGTTGTTCTCCCACAAGAACCACTCGGCTGATCCTTCTTCAATATGCCCTTCACCAACATGCAGTGTTTCCTTGATTGAATTAGCTCTCACACCAATATTTGCGTCTAGAGCCTTTGCATTGAGGGCTATCTGAAAACGGCTGTGGCGCTGAAGTTGCCTGTGAATGTGGTGTTGGTGGCATGTGAAACCCGCAAGTGGAGCATTCGTTTATGTGGGATGCACTCCAGGTTCATTCCTAGACAATGCACTCAAAGGGCACTAAGCATAGAGTGTGAAAACGGAGTTTCCTTGAGAGCTGCTTGGAAGCCTGATGGTGTGTGAAGTTAGTGAGCCAAATGGAGTTGTTCTCCCACAAGAAACACTCGGCTGATCCTTCTTCAATATGCCCTTCACCAACATGCAGTGTTTCCTTGATTGAATTAGCTCTCACACCAATATTTGCGTCTAGAGCCTTTGCATTGAGGGCTATCTGAAAACGGCTGTGGCGCTGAAGTTGCCTGTGAATGTGGAGTTGGTGGCATGTCAAACCCGCATGTGGAGCATTCGTTTGTGTGATGCTCTACCAGGTTCATTTCAGTCCTAGCCATATAAAGAGCACTAAGCATAGAGTGTGAAAACTGAGTTTCCTTGAGAGCTGCTTGGAAGCCTGATGGTGTTTGAAGTTAATGAGCCAAATGGAGTTGTTCTCCCACAAGAACCACTCGGCTGATCCTTCTTCAATATGCCCTTCACCAACATGCAGTGTTTCCTTGATTGAATTAGCTCTCACACCAATATTTGCGTCTAGAGCCTTTGCATTGAGGGCTATCTGAAAACGGCTGTGGCGCTGAAGTTGCCTGTGAATGTGGTGTTGGTGGCATGTGAAACCCGCATGTGGAGCATTCGTTTGTGTGGGATGCTCTACCAGGTTCATTTCAGTCCTAGCCATACAAAGGGCACTAAGCATAGAGTGTGAAAACTGAGTTTCCTTGAGAGCTGCTTGGAAGCCTGATGGTGTGTGAAGTTAGTGAGCCAAATGGAGTTGTTCTCCCACAAGAACCACTCGGCTGATCCTTCTTCAATATGCCCTTCACCAACATGCAGTGTTTCCTTGATTGAATTAGCTCTCACACCAATATTTGCGTCTAGAGCCTTTGCATTGAGGGCTATCTGAAAACGGCTGTGGCGCTGAAGTTGCCTGTGAATGTGGAGTTGGTGGCATGTGAAACCCGCATGTGGAGCATTCGTTTGTGTGGGATGCTCTACCAGGTTCATTTCAGTCCTAGCCATACAAAGAGCACTAAGCATAGAGTGTGAAAACTGAGTTTCCTTGAGAGCTGCTTGGAATCCTGATGGTGTGTGAAGTTAGTGAGCCAAATGGAGTTGTTCTCCCACAAGAACCACTCGGCTGATTCTTCTTCAATATGCCCTTCACCAACATGCAGTGTTTCCTTGATTGAATTAGCTCTCACACCAATATTTGCGTCTAGAGCCTTTGCATTGAGGGCTATCTGAAAACGGCTGTGGCGCTGAAGTTGCCTGTGAATGTGGAGTTGGTGGCATGTGAAACCCGAATGTGGAGCATTCGTTTATGTGGGATGCTCTCCAAGCTTCATTTCAGTCCTAGGCACTCATAGGGCACTAAGCATAGAGTGTGAAAGCTGAGTTTCCTTGAGAGCTGCTTGGAAGCCTGATGGTGTGTGACGTTAGTGTGCCAAATGGAGTTGTTCTCCCACAAAAACCACTCGGCTGATCCTTCTTCAATATGCCCTTCACCAACATGCAGTGTTTCCTTGATTGAATTAGCTCTCACACCAATATTTGCGTCTAGAGCCTTTGCATTGAGGGCTATCTGAAAACGACTGTGGCGCTGAGTTGCCTGTGAATGTGGAGTTGGTGGCATGTGAAACCCGCATGTGGAGCATTCGTTTGTGTGGGATGCTCTACCAGGTTCATTTCAGTCCTAGCCATACAAAGAGCACTAAGCATAGAGTGTGAAAACAGAGTTTCCTTGAGAGCTGCTTGGAAGCCTGATGGTGTGTGACGTTAGTGTGCCAAATGGAGTTGTTCTCCCACAAAAACCACTCGGCTGATCCTTCTTCAATATGCCCTTCACCAACATGCAGTGTTTCCTTGATTGAATTAGCTCTCACACCAATATTTGCGTCTAGAGCCTTTGCATTGAGGGCTATCTGAAAACGGCTGTGGCGCTGAAGTTGCCTGTGAATGTGGAGTTGGTGGCATGTGAAACCCGCATGTGGAGCATTCGTTTGTGTGGGATGCTCTACCAGGTTCATTCCTAGATAATGCACTCAAAGGGCACTAAGCATAGAGTGTGAAAACTGAGTTTCCTTGAGAGCTGCTTGGAAGCCTGATGGTGTGTGAAGTTAGTGAGCCAAATGGAGTTGTTCTCCCACAAGAACCACTCGGCTGATCCTTCTTCAATATGCCCTTCACCAACATGCAGTGTTTCCTTGATTGAATTAGCTCTCACACCAATATTTGCGTCTAGAGCCTTTGCATTGAGGGCTATCTGAAAACGGCTGTGGCGCTGAAGTTGCCTGTGAATGTGGAGTTGGTGGCATGTGAAACCCGCATGTGGAGCATTCGTTTGTGTGGGATGCTCTACCATGTTCATTCCTAGATAATGCACTCAAAGGGCACTAAGCATAGAGTGTGAAAACTGAGTTTCCTTGAGAGCTGCTTGGAAGCCTGATGGTGTGTGAAGTTAGTGAGCCAAATGGAGTTGTTCTCCCACAAGAACCACTCGGCTGATCCTTCTTCAATATCCCTTCACCAACATGCAGTGTTTCCTTGATTGAATTAGCTCTCACACCAATATTTGCGTCTAGAGCCTTTGCATTGAGGGCTATCTGAAAACGGCTGTGGCGCTGAAGTTGCCTGTGAATGTGGTGTTGGTGGCATGTGAAACCCGCAAGTGGAGCATTCGTTTATGTGGGATGCACTCCAGGTTCATTCCTAGACAATGCACTCAAAAGGCACTAAGCATAGAGTGTGAAAACTGAGTTTCCTTGAGAGCTGCTTGGAAGCCTGATGGTGTGTGAAGTTAGTGAGCCAAATGAGTTGTTCTCCCACAAGAAACACTCGGCTGATCCTTCTTCAATATGCCCTTCACCAACATGCAGTGTTTCCTTGATTGAATTAGCTCTCACACCAATATTTGCGTCTAGAGCCTTTGCATTGAGGGCTATCTGAAAACGGCTGTGGCGCTGAAGTTGCCTGTGAATGTGGAGTTGGTGGCATGTGAAACCCGCATGTGGAGCATTCGTTTGTGTGGGATGCTCTACCAGGTTCATTTCAGTCCTAGCCATACAAAGAGCACTAAGCATAGAGTGTGAAAACTGAGTTTCCTTGAGAGCTGCTTGGAAGCCTGATGGTGTGTGAAGTTAGTGAGCCAAATGGAGTTGTTCTCCCACAAGAACCACTCGGCTGATTCTTCTTCAATATGCCCTTCACCAACATGCAGTGTTTCCTTGATTGAATTAGCTCTCACACCAATATTTGCGTCTAGAGCCTTTGCATTGAGGGCTATCTGAAAACGGCTGTGGCGCTGAAGTTGCCTGTGAATGTGGAGTTGGTGGCATGTGAAACCCGAATGTGGAGCATTCGTTTATGTGGGATGCTCTCCAAGCTTCATTTCATTCCTAGGCACTCATAGGGCACTAAGCATAGAGTGTGAAAGCTGAGTTTCCTTGAGAGCTGCTTGGAGCCTGATGGTGTGTGACGTTAGTGTGCCAAATGGAGTTGTTCTCCCACAAAAACCACTCGGCTGATCCTTCTTCAATATGCCCTTCACCAACATGCAGTGTTTCCTTGATTGAATTAGCTCTCACACCAATATTTGCGTCTAGAGCCTTTGCATTGAGGGCTATCTGAAAACGGCTGTGGCGCTGAAGTTGCCTGTGAATGTGGAGTTGGTGGCATGTGAAACCCGCATGTGGAGCATTCGTTTGTGTGGGATGCTCTACTAGGTTCATTCCTAGATAATGCACTCAAAGGGCACTAAGCATAGAGTGTGAAAACTGAGTTCCTTGAGAGCTGCTTGGAAGCCTGATGGTGTGTGAAGTTAGTGAGCCAAATGGAGTTGTTCTCCCACAAGAACCACTCGGCTGATCCTTCTTCAATATGCCCTTCACCAACATGCAGTGTTTCCTTGATTGAATTAGCTCTCACACCAATATTTGCGTCTAGAGCCTTTGCATTGAGGGCTATCTGAAAACGGCTGTGGCGCTGAAGTTGCCTGTGAATGTGGAGTTGGTGGCATGTGAAACCCGCATGTGTAGCATTCGTTTGTGTGGGATGCTCTACCATGTTCATTCCTAGATAATGCACTCAAAGGGCACTAAGCATAGAGTGTGAAAACTGAGTTTCCTTGAGAGCTGTTTGGAAGCCTGATGGTGTGTGAAGTTAGTGAGCCAAAATGGAGTTGTTCACCCACAAGAACCACTCGGCTGATCCTTCTTCAATATGCCCTTCACCAACATGCAGTGTTTCCTTGATTGAATTAGCTCTCACACCAATATTTGCGTCTAGAGCCTTTGCATTGAGGGCTATCTGAAAACGGCTGTGGCGCTGAAGTTGTCTGTGAATGTGGAGTTGGTGGCATGTGAAACCCGCATGTGGAGCATTCGTTTATGTGGGATGCTCTCCCAGCTTCATTTCAGTCCTAGGAACTCAAAGGGCACTAAGCGTAGAGTGTGAAAACTGACTTTCCTTGAGAGCTGGTTGGAAGCCTGATGGTGTGTGAAGTTAGTTAGCCAAATGGAGTTGTTCTCCCACAAGAACCACTCGGCTGATCCTTCTTCAATATGCCCTTCACCAACATGCAGTGTTTCCTTGATTGAATTAGCTCTCACACCAATATTTGCGTCTAGAGCCTTTGCATTGAGGGCTATCTGAAAACGGCTGTGGCGCTGAAGTTGCCTGTGAATGTGGAGTTGGTGGCATGTGAAACCCGCATGTGGAGCATTCGTTTGTGTGGGATGCTCTACCAGGTTCATTTCAGTCCTAGCCATACAAAGAGCACTAAGCATAGAGTGTGAAAACTGAGTTTCCTTGAGAGCTGCTTGGAAGCCTGATGGTGTGTGAAGTTAGTGAGCCAAATGGAGTTGTTCTCCCACAAGAACCACTCGGCTGATCCTTCTTCAATATGCCCTTCACCAACATGCAGTGTTTCCTTGATTAAATTAGCTCTCACACCAATATTTGCGTCTAGAGCCTTTGCATTGAGGGCTATCTGAAAACGGCTGTGGCGCTGAAGTTGCCTGTGAATGTGGAGTTGGTGGCATGTGAAACCCGCATGTGGAGCATTCGTTTATGTGGGATGCTCTCCAAGCTTCATTTCAGTCCTAGGCACTCATAGGGCACTAAGCATAGAGTGTGAAAACTGAGTTTCCTTGAGAGCTGCTTGAATCCTGATGGTGTGTGAAGTTAGTGTGCCAAATGGAGTTGTTCTCCCACAAGAACCACTCGGCTGATCCTTCTTCAATATGCCCTTCACCAACATGCAATGTTTCCTTGATTGAATTAGCTCTCACACCAATATTTGCGTCTAGAGCCTTTGCATTGAGGGCTATCTGAAAACGGCTGTGGCCCTGAAGTTGCCTGTGAATGTCGAGTTGGTGGCATGTGAAACCCGCATGTGGAGCATTCGTTTGTGTGGGATGCTCTACCAGGTTCATTTCAGCCCTAGCCATACAAAGGGCACTAAGCATAGAGTGTGAAAACTGAGTTTCCTTGAGAGCTGCTTGGAAGCCTGATGGTGTGTGAAGTTAGTGAGCCAAATGGAGTTGTTCTCCCACAAGAACCACTAGGCTGATCCTTCTTCAATATGCCCTTCACCAACATGCAGTGTTTCCTTGATTGAATTAGCTCTCACACCAATATTTGCGTCTAGAGCCTTTGCATTGAGGGCTATCTGAAAACGGCTGTGGCGCTGAAGTTGCCTGTGAATGTGGAGTTGGTGGCATGTGAAACCCGCATGTGGAGCATTCATTTATGTGGGATGCTCTCCAAGCTTCATTTCAGTCCTAGGCCCTCAAAGGGCACTAAGCATAGAGTGTGAAAACTGAGTTTCCTTGAGAGCTGCTTGGAAGCCTGATGGTGTGTGAAGTTAGTGAGCCAAATGGAGTTGTTCTCCCACAAGAACCACTCGGCTGATCCTTCTTCAATATGCCCTTCACCAACATGCAGTGTTTCCTTGATTGAATTAGCTCTCACACCAATATTTGCGTCTAGAGCCTTTGCATTGAGGGCTATCTGAAAACGGCTGTGGCGCTGAAGTTGCCTGTGAATGTGGAGTTGGTGGCATGTGAAACCCGCATGTGGAGCATTCGTTTATGTGGGATGCTCTCCAAGCTTCATTTCAGTCCTAGGCACTCAAAGGGCACTAAGCATAGAGTGTGAAAACTGAGTTTCCTTGAGAGCTGCTTGGAAGCCTGATGGTGTGTGAAGTTAGTGAGCCCAATGGAGTTGTTCTCCCACAAGAACCACTCGGCTGATCCTTCTTCAATATGCCCTTCACCAACATGCAGTGTTTCCTTGATTGAATTAGCTCTCACACCAATATTTGCGTCTAGAGCCTTTGCATTGAGGGCTATCTGAAAAGGGCTGTGGCGCTGAAGTTGCCTGTGAATGTGGATTTGGTGGCATGTGAAACCCGCATGTGGAGCCTTCGTTTGTGTGGGATGGTCTACCACGTTCATTCCTAGACAATGCACTCAAAGGGCACTAAGCATAGAGTGTGAAAACTGAGTTTCCTTGAGAGCTGCTTGGAAGCCTGATGGTGTGTGAAGTTAGTGAGCCAAATGGAGTTGTTCTCCCACAAGAACCACTCGGCTGATCCTTCTTCAATATGCCCTTCACCAACATGCAGTGTTTCCTTGATTGAATTAGCTCTCACACCAATATTTGCGTCTAGAGCCTTTGCATTGAGGGCTATCTGAAAACGGCTGTGGCGCTGAAGTTGCCTGTGAATGTGGAGTTGGTGGCATGTGAAACCCGCATGTGGAGCATTCGTTTATGTGGGATGCTCTCCCAGCTTCATTTCAGTCCTAGGAACTCAAAGGGCACTAAACGTAGAGTGTGAAAACTGAGTTTCCTTGAGAGGTGGTTGGAAGCCTGATGGTGTGTGAAGTTAGTTAGCCA
>NW_026699320.1:0-79773 GCF_030435755.1 Ochotona princeps | reverse complement strand
AGTGTGAAAACTGAGTTTCCTTGAGAGCTGCTTGCAAGCCTGATGGTGTGTGAAGTTAGTGAGCGAAATAGAGTTGTTCTCCCACAAGAACCACTCGGCTGATCCTTTCTTCAATATGCCCTTCACCAACATGCAGTGTTTCCTTGATTGAATTAGCTCTCACACCAATATTTGCGTCTAGAGCCTTTGCATTGAGGGCTATCTGAAAACGGCTGTGGCGCTGAAGTTGCCTGAGAATGTTTAGTTGGTGGCATGTGAAACCCGCATGTGGAGCATTCGTTTGTGTGGGATGCTCTACCAGGTTCATTCCTAGATAATGCACTCAAAGGGCACTAAGCATAGAGTGTGAAAACTGAGTTTCCTTGAGAGCTGCTTGGAAGCCTGATGGTGTGTGAAGTTAGTGAGCCAAATGAAGTTGTTCTCCCACAAGAACCACTCGGCTGATCCTTCTTCAATATGCCCTTCACCAACATGCAGTGTTTCCTTGATTGAATTATCTCTCACACCAATATTTGCGTCTAGAGCCTTTGCATTGAGGGCTATCTGAAAACGGCTGTGGCGCTGAAGTTGCGTGAGAATGTGGAGTTGGTGGCATGTGAAACCCGCATGTGGAGCATTCGTTTGTGTGGGATGCTCTACCAGGTTCATTCCTAGATAATGCACTCAAAGGGCGCTAAGCATAGAGTGTGAAAACTGAGTTTCCTTGAGAGCTGCTTGGAAGCCTGATGGTGTGTGAAATTAGTGAGCCAAATAGAGTTGTTCTCCCACATGAACCACTCGGCTGATCCTTCTTCAATATGCCCTTCACCAACATGCAGTGTTTCCTTGATTGAATTAGCTCTCACACCAATATTTGCGTCTAGAGCCTTTGCATTGAGGGCTATCTGAAAACGGCTGTGGCGCTGAAGTTGCGTGAGAATGTGGAGTTGGTGGCATGTGAAACCCGCATGTGGAGCATTCGTTTGTGTGGGATGCTCTACCAGGTTCATTCCTAGATAATGCACTCAAAGGGCACTAAGCATAGAGTGTGAAAACTGAGTTTCCTTGAGAGCTGCTTGGAAGCCTGATGGTGTGTGAAGTTAGTGAGCCAAATGAAGTTGTTCTCCCACAAGAACCACTCTGCTGATCCTTCTTCAATATGCCCTTCACCAACATGCAGTGTTTCCTTGATTGAATTAGCTCTCACACCAATATTTGCGTCTAGAGCCTTTGCATTGAGGGCTATCTGAAAACGGCTGTGGCGCTGAAGTTGCGTGAGAATGTGGAGTTGGTGGCATGTGAAACCCGCATGTGGAGCATTCGTTTTTTGTGGGATGCTCTACCTGGTTCATTCCTAGATAATGCACTCAAAGGGCACTAAGCATAGAGTGTGAAAACTGAGTTTCCTTGAGAGCTGCTTGGAAGCCTGATGGTGTGTGAAGTTAGTGAGCCAAATGGAGTTGTTCTCCCACAAGAACCACAGTTCTGATCCTTCTTCAATATGCCCTTCACCAACATGCAGTGTTTCCTTGATTGAATTAGCTCTCACACCCATATTTGCGTCTACAGCCTTTGCATTGAGGGCTATCTGAAAACGGCTGTGCGCTGAAGTTGCGTGAGAATGTGGAGTTGGTGGCATGTGAAACCCGCATGTGGAGCATTCGTTTGTGTGGGATGCTCTACCAGGTTTATTCCTAGATAATGCACTCAAAGGGCACTAAGCATAGAGTGTGAAAACTGAGTTTCCTTGAGAGCTGCTTGGAAGCCTGATGATGTGTGAAGTTAGTGAGCCAAATGGAGTGTTCTCCCACAAGAACCACAGTTCTGATCCTTCTTCAATATGCCCTTCACCAACATGCAGTGTTTCCTTGATTGAATTAGCTCTCACACCAATATTTGCGTCTGTAGCCTTTGCATTGAGGGCTATCTGAAAACGGCTGTGGCGCTGAAGTTGCGTGAGAATGTGGAGTTGGTGGCATGTGAAACCCGCATGTGGAGCATTCGTTTGTGTGGGATGCTCTACCAGGTTCATTCCTAGATAATGCACTCAAAGGGCACTAAGCATAGAGTGTGAAAATTGAGTTTCCTTGAGAGCTGCTTGGAAGCCTGATGGTGTGTGAAGTTAGTGAGCCAAATGGAGTTGTTCTCCCACAAGAACCACTCGGCTGATCCTTCTTCAATATGCCCTTCACCAATATGCAGTGTTTCCTTGATTGAATTAGCTCTCACACCAATATTTGCGTCTACAGCCTTTGCATTGAGGGCTATCTGAAAACGGCTGTGGCGCTGAAGTTGCGTGAGAATGTGGAGTTGGTGGCATGTGAAACCCGCATGTGGAGCATTCGTTTGTGTGGGATGCTCTACCAGGTTCATTCCTAGATAATGCACTCAAAGGGCACTAAGCATAGAGTGTGAAAACTGAGTTTCCTTGAGAGCTGCTTGGAAGCCTGATGGTGTGTGAAGTTAGTGAGCCAAATGGAGTTGTTCTCCCACAAGAACCACTCGGCTGATTCTTCTTCAATATGCCCTTCACCAACATGCACTGTTTCCTTGATTGAATTAGCTCTCACACCAATATTTGCGTCTAGAGCCTTTGCATTGAGGGCTATCTGAAAACGGCTGTGGCGCTGAAGTTGCCTGAGAATGTGGAGTTGGTGGCATGTGAAACCCGCATGTGGAGCATTCGTTTGTGTGGGATGCTCTACCAGGTTCATTCCTAGATAATTCACTCAAAGGGCACTAAGCATAGAGTGTGAAAACTGAGTTTCCTTGAGAGCTGCTTGGAAGCCTGATGGTGTGTGAAGTTAGTGAGCCAAATGGAGTTGTTCTCCCACAAGAACCACTCGGCTGATCCTTCTGCAATATGCCCTTAACCAACATGCAGTGTTTCCTTGATTGAATTATCCACCACACCAATATTTGCATTTAGAGCCTTTGCATTGAGGGCTATCTGAAAACGGCTGGGGCGCTGAAGTTGCGTGAGAATGTGGAGTTGGTGGCATGTGAAACCCGCATGTGGAGCATTCGTTTGTGTGGGATGCTCTACCAGGTTCATTCCTAGATAATGCACTCAAAGGGCACTAAGCATAGAGTGTGAAAACTGAGTTTCCTTGAGAGCTGCTTGGAAGCCTGATGGTGGTGTGAAGTTAGTGAGCCAAATGGAGTTGTTCTCCCACAAGAACCACAGTTCTGATCCTTCTTCAATATGCCCTTCACCAACATGCAGTGTTTCCTTGATTGAATTAGCTCTCACACCATATTTGCGTTTGGAGCCTTTGCATTGAGGGCTATCTGAAAACGGCTGTGGCGCTGAAGTTGCGTGAGAATGTGGAGTTGGTGGCATGTGAAACCCGCATGTGGAGCATTCGTTTGTGTGGGATGCTCTACCAGGTTCATTCCTAGATAATGCACTCAAAGGGCACTAAGCATAGAGTGTGAAAACTGAGTTTCCTTGAGAGCTGCTTGGAAGCCTGATGGTGTGTGAAGTTAGTGAGCCAAATGAGTTGTTGTCCCACAAGAACCACTCGGCTGATCCTTCTTCAATATGCCCTTCACCAACATGCAGTGTTTCCTTGATTGAATTAGCTCTCACACCAATATTTGCGTCTAGAGCCTTTGCATTGAGGGCAATCTGAAAACGGCTGTGGCGCTGAAGTTGCGTGAGAATGTGGAGTTGGTGGCATGTGAAACCCGCATGTGGAGCATTCGTTTGTGTGGGATGCTCTACCAGGTTCATTCCTAGATAATGCACTCAAAGGGCACTAAGCATAGAGTGTGAAAACTGAGTTTCCTTGAGAGCTGCTTGCAAGCCTGATGGTGTGTGAAGTTAGTGAGCGAAATAGAGTTGTTCTCCCACAAGAACCACTCGGCTGATCCTTCTTCAATATGCCCTTCACCAACATGCAGTGTTTCCTTGATTGAATTAGCTCTCACACCAATATTTGCGTCTAGAGCCTTTGTATTGAGGGCTATCTGAAAACGGCTGTGGCGCTGAAGTTGCGTGAGAATGTGGAGTTGGTGGCATGTGAAACCCGCATGTGGAGCATTCGTTTGTGTGGGATGCTCTACCAGGTTCATTCCTAGATAATGCACTCAAAGGGGCACTAAGCATAGAGTGTGAAAACTGAGTTTCCTTGAGAGCTGCTTGGAAGCCTGATGGTGTGTGAAGTTAGTGAGCAAATAGAGTTGTTCTCCCACAAGAACCACTCGGCTGATCCTTCTTCAATATGCCCTTCACCAACATGCAGTGTTTCCTTGATTGAATTATCTCTCACACCAATATTTGCGTCTAGAGCCTTTGCATTGAGGGCTATCTGAAAACGGCTGTGGCGCTGAAGTTGCGTGAGAATGTGGAGTTGGTGGCATGTGAAACCCGCATGTGGAGCATTCGTTTGTGTGGGATGCTCACCAAGCTTCATTTCAGTCCTGGGTACTCAAAGGGCACTAAGCATAGAGTGTGAAAACTGAGTTTCCTTGAGAGCTGCTTGGAAGCCTGATGGTGTGTGAAGTTAGTGAGCCAAATGGAGTTGTTCTCCCACAAGAACCACTCGGCTGATCCTTCTGCAATATGCCCTTAACCAACATGCAGTGTTTCCTTGATTGAATTATCCCCCACACCAATATTTGCATTTAGAGCCTTTGCATTGAGGGCTATCTGAAAACGGCTGTGGCGCTGAAGTTGCGTGAGAATGTGGAGTTGGTGGCATGTGAAACCCGCATGTGGAGCATTCGTTTGTGTGGGATGCTCTACCAGGCTCATTCGTAGATAATGCACTCAAAGGGCACTAAGCATAGAGTGTGAAAACTGAGTTTCCTTGAGAGCTGCTTGGAAGCCTGATGGTGTGTGAAGTTAGTGAGCCAAATGGAGTTGTTCTCCCACAAGAACCACAGTTCTGATCCTTCTTCAATATGCCCTTCACCAACATGCAGTGTTTCCTTGATTGAATTAGCTCTCACACCAATATTTGCTTTTGGAGCCTTTGCATTGAGGGCTATCTGAAAACGGCTGTGGCGCTGAAGTTGCGTGAGAATGTGGAGTTGGTGGCATGTGAAACCCGCATGTGGAGCATTCGTTTGTGTGGGATGCTCTACCAGGTTCATTCCTAGATAATGCACTCAAAGGGCACTAAGCATAGAGTGTGAAAACTGAGTTTCCTTGAGAGCTGCTTGGAAGCCTGATGGTGTGTGAAGTTAGTGAGCCAAATGGATTTGTTGTCCCACAAGAACCACTCGGCTGATCCTTCTTCAATATGCCCTTCACCAACATGCAGTGTTTCCTTGATTGAATTAGCTCTCACACCAATATTTGCGTCTAGAGCCTTTGCATTGAGGGCAATCTGAAAACGGCTGTGGCGCTGAAGTTGCGTGAGAATGTGGAGTTGGTGGCATGTGAAACCCGCATGTGGAGCATTCGTTTGTGTGGGATGCTCTACCAGGTTCATTCCTAGATAATGCACTCAAAGGGCACTAAGCATAGAGTGTGAAAACTGAGTTTCCTTGAGAGCTGCTTGCAAGCCTGATGGTGTGTGAAGTTAGTGAGCGAAATAGAGTTGTTCTCCCACAAGAACCACTCGGCTGATCCTTCTTCAATATGCCCTTCACCAACATGCAGTGTTTCCTTGATTGAATTAGCTCTCACACCAATATTTGCGTCTAGAGCCTATGTATTGAGGGCTATCTGAAAACGGCTGTGGCGCTGAAGTTGCGTGAGAATGTGGAGTTGGTGGCATGTGAAACCCGCATGTGGAGCATTCGTTTGTGTGGGATGCTCTACCAGGTTCATTCCTAGATAATGCACTCAAAGGGCACTAAGCATAGAGTGTGAAAACTGAGTTTCCTTGAGAGCTGCTTGGAAGCCTGATGGTGTGTGAAGTTAGTGAGCCAAATAGAGTTGTTCTCCCACAAGAACCACTCGGCTGATCCTTCTTCAATATGCCCTTCACCAACATGCAGTGTTTCCTTGATTGAATTATCTCTCACACCAATATTTGCGTCTAGAGCCTTTGCATTGAGGGCTATCTGAAAACGGCTGTGGCGCTGAAGTTGCGTGAGAATGTGGAGTTGGTGGCATGTGAAACCCGCATGTGGAGCATTCGTTTGTGTGGGATGCTCACCAAGCTTAATTTCAGTCCTGGGTACTCAAAGGGCACTAAGCATAGAGTGTGAAAACTGAGTTTCCTTGAGAGCTGCTTGGAAGCCTGATGGTGTGTGAAGTTAGTGAGCCAAATGGAGTTGTTCTCCCACAAGAACCACTCGGCTGATCCTTCTGCAATATGCCCTTAACCAACATGCAGTGTTTCCTTGATTGAATTATCCCCCACACCAATATTTGCATTTAGAGCCTTTGCATTGAGGGCTATCTGAAAACGGCTGTGGCGCTGAAGTTGCGTGAGAATGTGGAGTTGGTGGCATGTGAAACCCGCATGTGGAGCATTCGTTTGTGTGGGATGCTCTACCAGGTTCATTCCTAGATAATGCACTCAAAGGGCACTAAGCATAGAGTGTGAAAACTGAGTTTCCTTGAGAGCTGCTTGGAAGCCTGATGGTGTGTGAAGTTAGTGAGCCAAATGGAGTTGTTCTCCCACAGGAACCACAGTTCTGATCCTTCTTCAATATGCCCTTAACCAACATGCAGTGTTTCCTTGATTGAATTAGCTCTCACACCAATATTTGTGTTTGGAGCCTTTGCATTGAGGGCTATCTGAAAACGGCTGTGGCGCTGAAGTTGCGTGAGAATGTGGAGTTGGTGGCATGTGAAACCCGCATGTGGAGCATTCGTTTGTGTGGGATGCTCTACCAGGTTCATTCCTAGATAATGCACTCAAAGGGCACTAAGCATAGAGTGTGAAAACTGAGTTTCCTTGAGAGCTGCTTGGAAGCCTGATGGTGTGTGAAGTTAGTGAGCCAAATGGAGTTGTTGTCCCACAAGAACCACAGTTCTGATCCTTCTTCAATATGCCCTTCACCAACATGCAGTGTTTCCTTGATTGAATTAGCTCTCACACCAATATTTGCGTCTAGAGCCGTTGAATTGAGGGCAATCTGAAAACGGCTGTGGCGCTGAAGTTGCCTGAGAATGTGGAGTTGGTGGCATGTGAAACCCGCATGTGGAGCATTCGTTTGTGTGGGATGCTCTACCAGGTTCATTCCTAGATAATGCACTCAAAGGGCACTAAGCATAGAGTGTGAAAACTGAGTTTCCTTGAGAGCTGCTTGGAAGCCTGATGGTGTGTGAAGTTAGTGAGCCAAATGAAGTTGTTCTCCCACAAGAACCACTCGGCTGATTCTTCTTCAATATGCCCTTCACCAACATGCAGTGTTTCCTTGATTGAATTAGCTCTCACACCAATATTTGCGTCTAGAGCCTTTGCATTGAGGGCTATCTGAAAACGGCTGTGGCGCTGAAGTTGCGTGAGAATGTGGAGTTGGTGGCATGTGAAACCCGCATGTGGAGCATTCGTTTGTGTGGGATGCTCTACCAGGTTCATTCCTAGATAATGCACTCAAAGGGCACTAAGCATAGAGTGTGAAAACTGAGTTTCCTTGAGAGCTGCTTGGAAGCCTGATGGTGTGTGAAGTTAGTGAGCCAAATGGAGTTGTTCTCCCACAAGAACCACAGTTCTGATCCTTCTTCAATATGCCCTTCACCAACATGCAGTGTTTCCTTGATTGAATTAGCTCTCACACCAAATTTTGCGTTTGGAGCCTTTGCATTGAGGGCTATCTGAAAACGGCTGTGGCGCTGAAGTTGCGTGAGAATGTGGAGTTGGTGGCATGTGAAACCCGCATGTGGAGCATTCGTTTGTGTGGGATGCTCTACCAGGTTCATTCCTAGATAATGCACTCAAAGGGCACTAAGCATAGAGTGTGAAAACTGAGTTTCCTTGAGAGCTGCTTGGAAGCCTGATGGTGTGTGAAGTTAGTGAGCCAAATGGAGTTGTTCTCCCACAAGAACCACTCGGCTGATCCTTCTTCAATATGCCCTTCACCAACATGCAGTGTTTCCTTGATTGAATTAGCTCTCACACCAATATTTGCGTCTAGAGCCTTTGCATTGAGGGCTATCTGAAAACGGCTGTGGCGCTGAAGTTGCGTGAGAATGTGGAGTTGGTGGCATGTGAAACCCGCATGTAGAGCATTCGTTTGTGTGGGATGCTCTACCAGGTTCATTCCTAGATAATGCACTCAAAGGGCACTAAGCATAGAGTGTGAAAACTGAGTTTCCTTGAGAGCTGCTTGGAAGCCTGATGGTGTGTGAAGTTAGTGAGCGAAATAGAGTTGTTCTCCCACAAGAACCACTCGGCTGATCCTTCTTCAATATGCCCTTCACCAACATGCAGTGTTTCCTTGATTGAATTAGCTCTCACACCAATATTTGCGTCTAGAGCCTTTGCATTGAGGGCTATCTGAAAACGGCTGTGGCGCTGAAGTTGCGTGAGAATGTGGAGTTGGTGGCATGTGAAACCGGCATGTGGAGCATTCGTTTGTGTGGGATGCTCTACCAGGTTCATTCCTAGATAATGCACTCAAAGGGCACTAAGCATAGAGTGTGAAAACTGAGTTTCCTTGAGACCTGCTTGGAAGCCTGATGGTGTGTGAAGTTAGTGAGCCAAATAGAGTTGTTCTCCCACATGAACCACTCGGCTGATCCTTCTTCAATATGCCCTTCACCAACATGCAGTGTTTCCTTGATTGAATTAGCTCTCACACCAATATTTGCGTCTAGAGATTTGCATTGAGGGCTATCTGAAAACGGCTGTGGCGCTGAAGTTGCGTGAGAATGTGGAGTTGGTGGCATGTGAAACCCACATGTGGAGCATTCGTTTGTGTGGGATGCTCTACCAGGTTCATTCCTAGATAATGCACTCAAAGGGCACTAAGCATAGAGTGTGAAAACTGAGTTTCCTTGAGAGCTGCTTGGAAGCCTGATGGTGTGTGAAGTTAGTGAGCCAAATGAAGTTGTTTTCCCACAAGAACCACTCGGCTGATCCTTCTTCAATATGCCCTTCACCAACATGCAGTGTTTCCTTGATTGAATTAGCTCTCACACCAATATTTGCGTCTAGAGCCTTTGCATTGAGGGCTATCTGAAAACGGCTGTGGCGCTGAAGTTGCGTGAGAATGTGGAGTTGGTGGCATGTGAAACCCGCATGTGGAGCATTCGTTTGTGTGGGATGCTCTACCAGGTTCATTCCTAGATAATGCACTCAAAGGGCACTAAGCATAGAGCGTGAAAACTGAGTTTCCTTGAGAGCTGCTTGGAAGCCTGATGGTGTGTGAAGTTAGTGAGCCAAATAGAGTTGTTCTCCCACAAGAACCACTCGGCTGATCCTTCTTCAATATGCCCTTCACCAACATGCAGTGTTTCCTTGATTGAATTAGCTCTCACACCAATATTTGCGTCTAGAGCCTTTGCATTGAGGGCTATCTGAAAACGGCTGTGGCGCTGAAGTTGCCTGAGAATGTGGAGTTGGTGGCATGTGAAACCCGCATGTGGAGCATTCGTTTGTGTGGGATGCTCTACCAGGTTCATTCCTAGATAATGCACTCAAAGGGCACTAAGCATAGATTGTGAAAACTGAGTTTCCTTGAGAGCTGCTTGGAAGCCTGATGGTGTGTGAAGTTAGTGAGCCAAATGGAGTTGTTCTCCCACAAGAACCACTCGGCTGATCCTTCTTCAATATGCCCTTCACCAACATGCAGTGTTTCCTTGATTGAATTAGCTCTCACACCAATATTTGCGTCTAGAGCCTTTGCATTGAGGGCTATCTGAAAACGGCTGTGGCGCTGAAGTTGCGTGAGAATGTGGAGTTGGTGGCATGTGAAACCCGCATGTGGAGCATTCGTTTGTGTGGGATGCTCTACCAGGTTCAATCCTAGATAATGCACTCAAAGGGCACTAAGCATAGAGTGTGAAAACTGAGTTTCCTTGAGAGATGCTTGGAAGCCTGATGGTGTGTGAAGTTAGTGAGCCAAATGGAGTTGTTCTCCCACAAGAACCACTCGGCTGATCCTTCTTCAATATGCCCTTCACCAACATGCAGTGTTTCCTTGATTGAATTAGCTCTCACACCAATATTTGCGTCTAGAGCCTTTGCATTGAGGGCTATCTGAAAACAGCTGTGGCGCTGAAGTTGCGTGAGAATGTGGAGTTGGTGGCATGTGAAACCCGCATGTGGAGCTTTCGTTTGTGTGGGATGCTCTACCAGGTTCATTCCTAGATAATGCACTCAAAGGGCACTAAGCATAGAGTGTGAAAACTGAGTTTCCTTGAGAGCTGCTTGGAAGCCTGATGGTGTGTGAAGTTAGTGATCCAAATGAAGTTGTTCTCCCACAAGAACCACTCGGCTGATTCTTCTTCAATATGGCCTTCACCAACATGCACTGTTTCCTTGATTGAATTAGCTCTCACACCAATATTTGCGTCTAGAGCCTTTGCATTGAGGGCTATCTGAAAACGGCTGTGGCGCTGAAGTTGCGTGAGAATGTGGAGTTGGTGGCATGTGAAACCCGCATGTGGAGCATTCGTTTGTGTGGGATGCTCTACCAGGTTCATTCCTAGATAATGCACTCAAAGGGCACTAAGCATAGAGTGTGAAAACTGAGTTTCCTTGAGAGCTGCTTGGAAGCCTGATGGTGTGTGAAGTTAGTGAGCCAAATGGAGTTGTTCTCCCACAAGAACCACTCGGCTGATCCATCTTCAATATGCCCTTCACCAACATGCACTGTTTCCTTGATTGAATTAGCTCTCACACCAATATTTGCGTCTAGAGCCTTTGCATTGAGGGCTATCTGAAAACGGCTGTGGCGCTGAAGTTGCGTGAGAATGTGGAGTTGGTGGCATGTGAAACCCGCATGTGGAGCATTCGTTTGTGTGGGATGCTCTACCAGGTTCAATCCTAGATAATGCACTCAAAGGGCACTAAGCATAGAGTGTGAAAACTGAGTTTCCTTGAGAGCTGCTTGGAAGCCTGATGGTGTGTGAAGTTAGTGAGCGAAATAGAGTTGTTCTCCCACAAGAACCACAGTTCTGATCCTTCTTCAATATGCCCTTCACCAACATGCAGTGTTTCCTTGATTGAATTAGCTCTCACACCAATATTTGCGTCTAGAGCCTTTGCATTGAGGGCTATCTGAAAACGGCTGTGGCGCTGAAGTTGCCTGAGAATGTGGAGTTATTGGCATGTGAAACCCGCATGTGGAGCATTCCTTTGTGTGGGATGCTCTACCAGGTTCATTCCTAGATAATGCACTCAAAGGGCACTAAGCATAGATTGTGAAAACTGAGTTTCCTTGAGAGCTACTTGGAAGCCTGATGGTGTGTGAAGTTAGTGAGCCAAATGGAGTTGTTCTCCCACAAGAACCACTCGGCTGATCCTTCTTCAATATGCCCTTCACCAACATGCAGTGTTTCCTTGATTGAATTAGCTCTCACACCAATATTTGCGTCTAGAGCCTTTGCATTGAGGGCTATCTGAAAACGGCTGTGGCGCTGAAGTTGCGTGAGAATGTGGAGTTGGTGGCATGTGAAACCCGCATGTGGAGCATTCGTTTGTGTGGGATGCTCTACCAGGTTCATTCCTAGATAATGCACTCAAAGGGCACTAAGCATAGAGTGTGAAAACTGAGTTTCCTTGAGAGCTGCTTGGAAGCCTGATGGTGTGTGAAGTTAGTGAGCCAAATGGAGTTGTTCTCCCACAAGAACCACTCGGCTGATCCTTCTTCAATATGCCCTTCACCAACATGCAGTGTTTCCTTGATTGAATTAGCTCTCACACCAATATTTGCGTCTAGAGCCTTTGCATTGAGGGCTATCTGAAAACGGCTGTGGCGCTGAAGTTGCGTGAGAATGTGGAGTTGGTGGCATGTGAAACCCGCATGTGGAGCATTCGTTTGTGTGGGATGCTCTACCAGGTTCATTCCTAGATAATGCACTCAAAGGGCACTAAGCATAGAGTGTGAAAACTGAGTTTCCTTGAGAGCTGCTTGGAAGCCTGATGGTGTGTGAAGTTAGTGAGCCAAATAGAGTTGTTCTCCCACAAGAACCACTCGGCTGATCCTTCTTCAATATGCCCTTCACCAACATGCAGTGTTTCCTTGATTGAATTAGCTCTCACACCAATATTTGCATCTAGCGCCTTTGCATTGAGGGCTATCTGAAAACGGCTGTGGCGCTGAAGTTGCGTGAGAATGTGGAGTTGGTGGCATGTGAAACCCGCATGTGGAGCATTCGTTTGTGTGGGATGCTCTACCAGGTTTATTCCTAGATAATGCACTCAAAGGGCACTAAGCATAGAGTGTGAAAACTGAGTTTCCTTGAGAGCTGCTTGGAAGCCTGATGGTGTGTGAAGTTAGTGAGCCAAATGAAGTTGTTCTCCCACAAGAACCACTCGGCTGATCCTTCTTCAATATGCCCTTCACCAACATGCAGTGTTTCCTTGATTGAATTAGCTCTCACACCAATATTTGCGTCTAGACCCTTTGCATTGAGGGCTATCTGAAAACGGCTGTGGCGCTGAAGTTGCGTGAGAATGTGGAGTTGGTGGCATGTGAAACCCGCATGTGGAGCATTCGTTTGTGTGGGATGCTCTACCAGGTTCAATCCTAGATAATGCACTCAAAGGGCACTAAGCATAGAGTGTGAAAACTGAGTTTCCTTGAGAGCTGCTTGCAAGCCTGATGGTGTGTGAAGTTAGTGAGCGAAATAGAGTTGTTCTCCCACAAGAACCACAGTTCTGATCCTTCTTCAATATGCCCTTCACCAACATGCAGTGTTTCCTTGATTGAATTAGCTCTCACACCAATATTTGCGTCTAGAGCCTTTGCATTGAGGGCTATCTGAAAACGGCTGTGGCGCTGAAGTTGCGTGAGAATGTGGAGTTGGTGGCATGTGAAACCCGCATGTGGAGCATTCGTTTGTGTGGGATGCTCTACCAGGTTCATTCCTAGATAATGCACTCAAAGGGCACTAAGCATAGATTGTGAAAACTGAGTTTCCTTCAGAGCTACTTGGAAGCCTGATGGTGTGTGAAGTTAGTGAGCCAAATGGAGTTGTTCTCCCACAAGAACCACTCGGCTGATCTTTCTTCAATATGCCCTTCACCAACATGCAGTGTTTCCTTGATTGAATTAGCTCTCACACCAATATTTGCGTCTAGAGCCTTTGCATTGAGGGCTATCTGAAAACGGCTGTGGCGCTGAAGTTGCGTGAGAATGTGGAGTTGGTGGCATGTGAAACCCGCATGTGGAGCATTCGTTTGTGTGGGATGCTCTACCAGGTTCATTCCTAGATAATGCACTCAAAGGGCACTAAGCATAGAGTGTGAAAACTGAGTTTCCTTGAGAGCTGCTTGGAAGCCTGATGGTGTGTGAAGTTAGTGAGCCAAATAGAGTTGTTCTCCCACAAGAACCACTCGGCTGATCCTTCTTCAATATGCCCTTCACCAACATGCAGTGTTTCCTTGATTGAATTAGCTCTCACACCAATATTTGCATCTAGCGCCTTTGCATTGAGGGCTATCTGAAAACGGCTGTGGCGCTGAAGTTGCGTGAGAATGTGGAGTTGGTGGCATGTGAAACCCGCATGTGGAGCATTCGTTTGTGTGGGATGCTCTACCAGGTTCATTCCTAGATAATGCACTCAAAGGGCACTAAGCATAGAGTGTGAAAACTGAGTTTCCTTGAGAGCTGCTTGCAAGCCTGATGGTGTGTGAAGTTAGTGAGCCAAATAGAGTTGTTCTCCCACAAGAGCCACTCGGCTGATGCTTCTTCAATATGCCCTTCACCAACATGCAGTGTTTCCTTGATTGAATTAGCTCTCACACCAATATTTGCGTCTAGAGCCTTTGCATTGAGGGCTATCTGAAAACGGCTGTGGCGCTGAAGTTGCGTGAGAATGTGGAGTTGGTGGCATGTGAAACCCGCATGTGGAGCATTCGTTTGTGTGGGATGCTCTACCAGGTTCATTCCTAGATAATGCACTCAAAGGGCACTAAGCATAGAGTGTGAAAACTGAGTTTCCTTGAGAGCTGCTTGGAAGCCTGATGGTGTGTGAAGTTAGTGAGCCAAATGGAGTTGTTCTCCCACAAGAACCACTCGGCTGATCCTTCTTCAATATGCCCTTCACCAACATGCAGTGTTTCCTTGATTGAATTAGCTCTCACACCAATATTTGCGTCTAGAGCCTTTGCATTGAGGGCTATCTGAAAACGGCTGTGGCGCTGAAGTTGCGTGAGAATGTGGAGTTGGTGGCATGTGAAACCCGCATGTGGAGCATTCGTTTGTGTGGGATGCTCTACCAGGTTCAATCCTAGATAATGCACTCAAAGGGCACTAAGCATAGAGTGTGAAAACTGAATTTCCTTGAGAGCTGCTTGGAAGCCTGATGGTGTGTGAAGTTAGTGAGCCAAATGGAGTTGTTCTCCCACAAGAACCACTCGGCTGATCCTTCTTCAATATGCCCTTCACCAACATGCAGTGTTTCCTTGATTGAATTAGCTCTCACACCAATATTTGCGTCTAGAGCCTTTGCATTGAGGGCTATCTGAAAACGGCTGTGGCGCTGAAGTTGCGTGAGAATGTGGAGTTGGTGGCATGTGAAACCCGCATGTGGAGCATTCGTTTGTGTGGGATGCTCTACCAGGTTCATTCCTAGATAATGCACTCAAAGGGCACTAAGCATAGAGTGTGAAAACTGAGTTTCCTTGAGAGCTGCTTGGAAGCCTGATGGTGTGTGAAGTTAGTGAGCCAAATGGAGTTGTTCTCCCACAAGAACCACTCGGCTGATCCTTCTTCAATATGCCCTTCACCAACATGCAGTGTTTCCTTGATTGAATTAGCTCTCACACCAATATTTGCGTCTAGAGCCTTTGCATTGAGGGCTATCTGAAAACGGCTGTGGCGCTGAAGTTGCCTGTGAATGTGGAGTTGGTGGCATGTGAAACCCGCATGTGGAGCATTCGTTTGTGTGGGATGCTCTACCAGGTTCATTCCTAGATAATGCACTCAAAGGGCACTAAGCATAGAGTGTGAAAACTGAGTTTCCTTGAGAGCTGCTTGGAAGCCTGATGGTGTGTGAAGTTAGTGAGCCAAATGGAGTTGTTCTCCCACAAGAACCACAGTTCCGATCCTTCTTCAATATGCCCTTCACCAACATGCAGTGTTTCCTTGATTGAATTAGCTCTCACACCAATATTTGCGTCTAGAGCCTTTGAATTGAGGGCTATCTGAAAACGGCTGTGGCGCTGAAGTTGCGTGAGAATGTGGAGTTGGTGGCATGTGAATCCCGCATGTGGAGCATTCGTTTGTGTGGGATGCTCTACCTGGTTCATTCCTAGATAATGCACTCAAAGGGCACTAAGCATAGAGTGTGAAAACTGAGTTTCCTTGAGAGCTGCTTGCAAGCCTGATGGTGTGTGAAGTTAGTGAGCCAAATGGAGTTGTTCTCCCACAAGAACCACTCGGCTGATCCTTCTTCAATATGCCCTTCACCAACATGCAGTGTTTCCTTGATTGAATTAGCTCTCACACCAATATTTGCGTCTAGAGCCTTTGCATTGAGGGCTATCTGAAAACGGCTGTGGCGCTGAAGTTGCGTGAGAATGTGGAGTTGGTGGCATGTGAAACCCGCATGTGGAGCATTCGTTTGTGTGGGATGCTCTACCAGGTTCAATCCTAGATAATGCACTCAAAGGGCACTAAGCATAGAGTGTGAAAACTGAATTTCCTTGAGAGCTGCTTGGAAGCCTGATGGTGTGTGAAGTTAGTGAGCCAAATGGAGTTGTTCTCCCACAAGAACCACTCGGCTGATCCTTCTTCAATATGCCCTTCACCAACATGCAGTGTTTCCTTGATTGAATTAGCTCTCACACCAATATTTGCGTCTAGAGCCTTTGCATTGAGGGCTATCTGAAAACGGCTGTGGCGCTGAAGTTGCGTGAGAATGTGGAGTTGGTGGCATGTGAAACCCGCATGTGGAGCATTCGTTTGTGTGGGATGCTCTACCAGGTTCATTCCTAGATAATGCACTCAAAGGGCACTAAGCATAGAGTGTGAAAACTGAGTTTCCTTGAGAGCTGCTTGGAAGACTGATGGTGTGTGAAGTTAGTGAGCCAAATAGAGTTGTTCTCCCACAAGAACCACTCGGCTGATCCTTCTTCAATATGCCCTTCACCAACATGCAGTGTTTCCTTGATTGAATTAGCTCTCACACCAATATTTGCATCTAGCGCCTTTGCATTGAGGGCTATCTGAAAACGGCTGTGGCGCTGAAGTTGCGTGAGAATGTGGAGTTGGTGGCATGTGAAACCCGCATGTGGAGCATTCGTTTGTGTGGGATGCTCTACCAGGTTTATTCCTAGATAATGCACTCAAAGGGCACTAAGCATAGAGTGTGAAAACTGAGTTTCCTTGAGAGCTGCTTGGAAGCCTGATGGTGTGTGAAGTTAGTGAGCCAAATGAAGTTGTTCTCCCACAAGAACCACTCGGCTGATCCTTCTTCAATATGCCCTTCACCAACATGCAGTGTTTCCTTGATTGAATTAGCTCTCACACCAATATTTGCGTCTAGACCCTTTGCATTGAGGGCTATCTGAAAACGGCTGTGGCGCTGAAGTTGCGTGAGAATGTGGAGTTGGTGGCATGTGAAACCCGCATGTGGAGCATTCGTTTGTGTGGGATGCTCTACCAGGTTCAATCCTAGATAATGCACTCAAAGGGCACTAAGCATAGAGTGTGAAAACTGAGTTTCCTTGAGAGCTGCTTGCAAGCCTGATGGTGTGTGAAGTTAGTGAGCGAAATAGAGTTGTTCTCCCACAAGAACCACAGTTCTGATCCTTCTTCAATATGCCCTTCACCAACATGCAGTGTTTCCTTGATTGAATTAGCTCTCACACCAATATTTGCGTCTAGAGCCTTTGCATTGAGGGCTATCTGAAAACGGCTGTGGCGCTGAAGTTGCGTGAGAATGTGGAGTTGGTGGCATGTGAAACCCGCATGTGGAGCATTCGTTTGTGTGGGATGCTCTACCAGGTTCATTCCTAGATAATGCACTCAAAGGGCACTAAGCATAGAGTGTGAAAACTGAGTTTCCTTGAGAGCTGCTTGGAAGCCTGATGGTGTGTGAAGTTAGTGAGCCAAATAGAGTTGTTCTCCCACAAGAACCACTCGGCTGATCCTTCTTCAATATGCCCTTCACCAACATGCAGTGTTTCCTTGATTGAATTAGCTCTCACACCAATATTTGCGTCTAGAGCCTTTGCATTGAGGGCTATCTGAAAACGGCTGTGGCGCTGAAGTTGCGTGAGAATGTGGAGTTGGTGGCATGTGAAACCCGCATGTGGAGCATTCGTTTGTGTGGGATGCTCTACCAGGTTCATTCCTAGATAATGCACTCAAAGGGCACTAAGCATAGAGTGTGAAAACTGAGTTTCCTTGAGAGCTGCTTGGAAGCCTGATGGTGTGTGAAGTTAGTGAGCCAAATAGAGTTGTTCTCCCACAAGAACCACTCGGCTGATCCTTCTTCAATATGCCCTTCACCAACATGCAGTGTTTCCTTGATTGAATTAGCTCTCACACCAATATTTGCATCTAGCGCCTTTGCATTGAGGGCTATCTGAAAACGGCTGTGGCGCTGAAGTTGCGTGAGAATGTGGAGTTGGTGGCATGTGAAACCCGCATGTGGAGCATTCGTTTGTGTGGGATGCTCTACCAGGTTTATTCCTAGATAATGCACTCAAAGGGCACTAAGCATAGAGTGTGAAAACTGAGTTTCCTTGAGAGCTGCTTGGAAGCCTGATGGTGTGTGAAGTTAGTGAGCCAAATGAAGTTGTTCTCCCACAAGAACCACTCGGCTGATCCTTCTTCAATATGCCCTTCACCAACATGCAGTGTTTCCTTGATTGAATTAGCTCTCACACCAATATTTGCGTCTAGACCCTTTGCATTGAGGGCTATCTGAAAACGGCTGTGGCGCTGAAGTTGCGTGAGAATGTGGAGTTGGTGGCATGTGAAACCCGCATGTGGAGCATTCGTTTGTGTGGGATGCTCTACCAGGTTCAATCCTAGATAATGCACTCAAAGGGCACTAAGCATAGAGTGTGAAAACTGAGTTTCCTTGAGAGCTGCTTGCAAGCCTGATGGTGTGTGAAGTTAGTGAGCGAAATAGAGTTGTTCTCCCACAAGAACCACAGTTCTGATCCTTCTTCAATATGCCCTTCACCAACATGCAGTGTTTCCTTGATTGAATTAGCTCTCACACCAATATTTGCGTCTAGAGCCTTTGCATTGAGGGCTATCTGAAAACGGCTGTGGCGCTGAAGTTGCGTGAGAATGTGGAGTTGGTGGCATGTGAAACCCGCATGTGGAGCATTCGTTTGTGTGGGATGCTCTACCAGGTTTATTCCTAGATAATGCACTCAAAGGGCACTAAGCATAGAGTGTGAAAACTGAGTTTCCTTGAGAGCTGCTTGGAAGCCTGATGGTGTGTGAAGTTAGTGAGCCAAATGAAGTTGTTCTCCCACAAGAACCACTTGGCTGATCCTTCTTCAATATGCCCTTCACCAACATGCAGTGTTTCCTTGATTGAATTAGCTCTCACACCAATATTTGCGTCTAGACCCTTTGCATTGAGGGCTATCTGAAAACGGCTGTGGCGCTGAAGTTGCGTGAGAATGTGGAGTTGGTGGCATGTGAAACCCGCATGTGGAGCATTCGTTTGTGTGGGATGCTCTACCAGGTTCAATCCTAGATAATGCACTCAAAGGGCACTAAGCATAGAGTGTGAAAACTGAGTTTCCTTGAGAGCTGCTTGCAAGCCTGATGGTGTGTGAAGTTAGTGAGCGAAATAGAGTTGTTCTCCCACAAGAACCACAGTTCTGATCCTTCTTCAATATGCCCTTCACCAACATGCAGTGTTTCCTTGATTGAATTAGCTCTCACACCAATATTTGCGTCTAGAGCCTTTGCATTGAGGGCTATCTGAAAACGGCTGTGGCGCTGAAGTTGCGTGAGAATGTGGAGTTGGTGGCATGTGAAACCCGCATGTGGAGCATTCGTTTGTGTGGGATGCTCTACCAGGTTCATTCCTAGATAATGCACTCAAAGGGCACTAAGCATAGAGTGTGAAAACTGAGTTTCCTTGAGAGCTGCTTGGAAGCCTGATGGTGTGTGAAGTTAGTGAGCCAAATAGAGTTGTTCTCCCACAAGAACCACTCGGCTGATCCTTCTTCAATATGCCCTTCACCAACATGCAGTGTTTCCTTGATTGAATTAGCTCTCACACCAATATTTGCATCAAGCGCCTTTGCATTGAGGGCTATCTGAAAACGGCTGTGGCGCTGAAGTTGCGTGAGAATGTGGAGTTGGTGGCATGTGAAACCCGCATGTGGAGCATTCGTTTGTGTGGGATGCTCTACCAGGTTTATTCCTAGATAATGCACTCAAAGGGCACTAAGCATAGAGTGTGAAAACTGAGTTTCCTTGAGAGCTGCTTGGAAGCCTGATGGTGTGTGAAGTTAGTGAGCCAAATGGAGTTGTTCTCCCACAAGAACCACTCGGCTGATCCTTCTTCAATATGCCCTTCACCAACATGCAGTGTTTCCTTGATTGAATTAGCTCTCACACCAATATTTGCATCTAGCGCCTTTGCATTGAGGGCTATCTGAAAACGGCTGTGGCGCTGAAGTTGCGTGAGAATGTGGAGTTGGTGGCATGTGAAACCCGCATGTGGAGCATTCGTTTGTGTGGATGCTCTACCAGGTTCAATCCTAGATAATGCACTCAAAGGGCACTAAGCATAGAGTGTGAAAACTGAGTTTCCTTGAGAGCTGCTTGCAAGCCTGATGGTGTGTGAAGTTAGTGAGCGAAATAGAGTTGTTCTCCCACAAGAACCACAGTTCTGATCCTTCTTCAATATGCCCTTCACCAACATGCAGTGTTTCCTTGATTGAATTAGCTCTCACACCAATATTTGCGTCTAGAGCCTTTGCATTGAGGGCTATCTGAAAACGGCTGTGGCGCTGAAGTTGCGTGAGAATGTGGAGTTGGTGGCATGTGAAACCCGCATGTGGAGCATTCGTTTGTGTGGGATGCTCTACCAGGTTCATTCCTAGATAATGCACTCAAAGGGCACTAAGCATAGATTGTGAAAACTGAGTTTCCTTGAGAGCTGCTTGGAAGCCTGATGGTGTGTGAAGTTAGTGAGCCAAATGGAGTTGTTCTCCCACAAGAACCACTCGGCTGATCTTTCTTCAATATGCCCTTCACCAACATGCACTGTTTCCTTGATTGAATTAGCTCTCACACCAATATTTGCGTCTAGAGCCTTTGCATTGAGGGCTATCTGAAAACGGCTGTGGCGCTGAAGTTGCGTGAGAATGTGGAGTTGGTGGCATGTGAAACCCGCATGTGGAGCATTCGTTTGTGTGGGATGCTCTACCAGGTTCATTCCTAGATAATGCACTCAAAGGGCACTAAGCATAGAGTGTGAAAACTGAGTTTCCTTGAGAGCTGCTTGGAAGCCTGATGGTGTGTGAAGTTAGTGAGCCAAATAGAGTTGTTCTCCCACAAGAACCACTCGGCTGATCCTTCTTCAATATGCCCTTCACCAACATGCAGTGTTTCCTTGATTGAATTAGCTCTCACACCAATATTTGCATCTAGCGCCTTTGCATTGAGGGCTATCTGAAAACGGCTGTGGCGCTGAAGTTGCGTGAGAATGTGGAGTTGGTGGCATGTGAAACCCGCATGTGGAGCATTCGTTTGTGTGGGATGCTCTACCAGGTTTATTCCTAGATAATGCACTCAAAGGGCACTAAGCATAGAGTGTGAAAACTGAGTTTCCTTGAGAGCTGCTTGGAAGCCTGATGGTGTGTGAAGTTAGTGAGCCAAATGGAGTTGTTCTCCCACAAGAACCACTCGGCTGATCCTTCTTCAATATGCCCTTCACCAACATGCAGTGTTTCCTTGATTGAATTAGCTCTCACACCAATATTTGCATCTAGCGCCTTTGCATTGAGGGCTATCTGAAAACGGCTGTGGCGCTGAAGTTGCGTGAGAATGTGGAGTTGGTGGCATGTGAAACCCGCATGTGGAGCATTCGTTTGTGTGGGATGCTCTACCAGGTTCATTCCTAGATAATGCACTCAAAGGGCACTAAGCATAGAGTGTGAAAACTGAGTTTCCTTGAGTGCTGCTTGGTAGCCTGATGGTGTGTGAAGTTAGTGAGCCAAATAGAGTTGTTCTCCCACAAGAGCCACTCGGCTGATGCTTCTTCAATATGCCCTTCACCAACATGCAGTGTTTCCTTGATTGAATTAGCTCTCACACCAATATTTGCGTCTAGAGCCTTTGCATTGAGGGCTATCTGAAAACGGCTGTGGCGCTGAAGTTGCGTGAGAATGTGGAGTTGGTGGCATGTGAAACCCGCATGTGGAGCATTCGTTTGTGTGGGATGCTCTACCAGGTTCATTCCTAGATAATGCACTCAAAGGGCACTAAGCATAGAGTGTGAAAACTGAGTTTCCTTGAGAGCTGCTTGGAAGCCTGATGGTGTGTGAAGTTAGTGAGCCAAATGGAGTTGTTCTCCCACAAGAACCACTCGGCTGATCCTTCTTCAATATGCCCTTCACCAACATGCAGTGTTTCCTTGATTGAATTAGCTCTCACACCAATATTTGCGTCTAGAGCCTTTGCATTGAGGGCTATCTGAAAACGGCTGTGGCGCTGAAGTTGCCTGTGAATGTGGAGTTGGTGGCATGTGAAACCCGCATGTGGAGCATTCGTTTGTGTGGGATGCTCTACCAGGTTCATTCCTAGATAATGCACTCAAAGGGCACTAAGCATAGAGTGTGAAAACTGAGTTTCCTTGAGAGCTGCTTGGAAGCCTGATGGTGTGTGAAGTTAGTGAGCCAAATGGAGTTGTTCTCCCACAAGAACCACAGTTCCGATCCTTCTTCAATATGCCCTTCACCAACATGCAGTGTTTCCTTGATTGAATTAGCTCTCACACCAATATTTGCGTCTAGAGCCTTTGCATTGAGGGCTATCTGAAAACGGCTGTGGCGCTGAAGTTGCGTGAGAATGTGGAGTTGGTGGCATGTGAAACCCGCATGTGGAGCATTCGTTTGTGTGGGATGCTCTACCAGGTTCAATCCTAGATAATGCACTCAAAGGGCACTAAGCATAGAGTGTGAAAACTGAATTTCCTTGAGAGCTGCTTGGAAGCCTGATGGTGTGTGAAGTTAGTGAGCCAAATGGAGTTGTTCTCCCACAAGAACCACTCGGCTGATCCTTCTTCAATATGCCCTTCACCAACATGCAGTGTTTCCTTGATTGAATTAGCTCTCACACCAATATTTGCGTCTAGAGCCTTTGCATTGAGGGCTATCTGAAAACGGCTGTGGCGCTGAAGTTGCGTGAGAATGTGGAGTTGGTGGCATGTGAAACCCGCATGTGGAGCATTCGTTTGTGTGGGATGCTCTACCAGGTTCATTCCTAGATAATGCACTCAAAGGGCACTAAGCATAGAGTGTGAAAACTGAGTTTCCTTGAGAGCTGCTTGGAAGCCTGATGGTGTGTGAAGTTAGTGAGCCAAATGGAGTTGTTCTCCCACAAGAACCACTCGGCTGATCCTTCTTCAATATGCCCTTCACCAACATGCAGTGTTTCCTTGATTGAATTAGCTCTCACACCAATATTTGCGTCTAGAGCCTTTGCATTGAGGGCTATCTGAAAACGGCTGTGGCGCTGAAGTTGCCTGTGAATGTGGAGTTGGTGGCATGTGAAACCCGCATGTGGAGCATTCGTTTTGTGTGGGATGCTCTACCAGGTTCATTCCTAGATAATGCACTCAAAGGGCACTAAGCATAGAGTGTGAAAACTGAGTTTCCTTGAGAGCTGCTTGGAAGCCTGATGGTGTGTGAAGTTAGTGAGCCAAATGGAGTTGTTCTCCCACAAGAACCACAGTTCCGATCCTTCTTCAATATGCCCTTCACCAACATGCAGTGTTTCCTTGATTGAATTAGCTCTCACACCAATATTTGCGTCTAGAGCCTTTGAATTGAGGGCTATCTGAAAACGGCTGTGGCGCTGAAGTTGCGTGAGAATGTGGAGTTGGTGGCATGTGAATCCCGCATGTGGAGCATTCGTTTGTGTGGGATGCTCTACCTGGTTCATTCCTAGATAATGCACTCAAAGGGCACTAAGCATAGAGTGTGAAAACTGAGTTTCCTTGAGAGCTGCTTGCAAGCCTGATGGTGTGTGAAGTTAGTGAGCCAAATGGAGTTGTTCTCCCACAAGAACCACTCGGCTGATCCTTCTTCAATATGCCCTTCACCAACATGCAGTGTTTCCTTGATTGAATTAGCTCTCACACCAATATTTGCGTCTAGAGCCTTTGCATTGAGGGCTATCTGAAAACGGCTGTGGCGCTGAAGTTGCGTGAGAATGTGGAGTTGGTGGCATGTGAAACCCGCATGTGGAGCTTTCGTTTGTGTGGGATGCTCTACCATGTTCATTCCTAGATAATGCACTCAAAGGGCACTAAGCATAGAGTGTGAAAACTGAGTTTCCTTGAGAGCTGCTAGGAAGCCTGATGGTGTGTGAAGTTAGTGAGCCAAATGGAGTTGTTCTCCCACAAGAACCACTCGGCTGATCCTTCTTCAATATGCCCTTCACCAACATGCAGTGTTTCCTTGATTGAATTAGCTCTCACACCAATATTTGCGTCTAGAGCCTTTGCATTGAGGGCTATCTGAAAACGGCTGTGGCGCTGAAGTTGCGTGAGAATGTGGAGTTGGTGGCATGTGAAACCCGCATGTGGAGCATTCGTTTGTGTGGGATGCTCTACCAGGTTCATTCCTAGATAATGCACTCAAAGGGCACTAAGCATAGAGTGTGAAAACTGAGTTTCCTTGAGAGCTGCTTGGAAGCCTGATGGTGTGTGAAGTCAGTGAGCCAAATGGAGTTGTTCTCCCACAAGAACCACTCGGCTGATCCTTCTTCAATATGCCCTTCACCAACATGCAGTGTTTCCTTGATTGAATTAGCTCTCACACCAATATTTGCGTCTAGAGCCTTTGCATTGAGGGCTATCTGAAAACGGCTGTGGCGGTGAAGTTGCGTGAGAATGTGGAATTGGTGGCATGTGAAACCCGCATGTGGAGCATTCGTTTGTGTGGGATGCTCTACCAGGTTCATTCCTAGATAATGCACTCAAAGGGCACTAAGCATAGAGCGTGAAAACTGAGTTTCCTTGAGAGCTGCTTGGAAGCCTGATGGTGTGTGAAGTTAGTGAGCCAAATGGAGTTGTTCTCCCACAAGAACCACTCGGCTGATCCTTCTTCAATATGCCCTTCACCAACATGCAGTGTTTCCTTGATTGAATTAGCTCTCACACCAATATTTGCGTCTAGAGCCTTTGCATTGAGGGCTATCTGAAAACGGCTGTGGCGCTGAAGTTGCGTGAGAATGTGGAATTGGTGGCATGTGAAACCCGCATGTGGAGCATTCGTTTGTGTGGGATGCTCTACCAGGTTCATTCCTAGATAATGCACTCAAAGGGCACAAAGCATAGAGCGTGAAAACTGAGTTTCCTTGAGAGCTGCTTGGAAGCCTGATGGTGTGTGAAGTTAGTGAGCCAAATGGAGTTGTTCTCCCACAAGAACCACTCGGCTGATCCTTCTTCAATATGCCCTTCACCAACATGCAGTGTTTCCTTGATTGAATTAGCTCTCACACAAATATTTGCGTCTAGCGCCTTTGCATTGAGGGCTATCTAAAAACGGCTGCGGCGCTGAAGTTGCGTGAGAATGTGGAGTTGGTGGCATGTGAAACCCGCATGTGGAGCATTCGTTTGTGTGGGATGCTCTACCAGGTTCACTCCTAGATAATGCACTCAAAGGGCACTAAGCATAGAGTGTGAAAACTGAGTTTCCTTGAGAGCTGCTTGGAAGCCTGATGGTGTGTGAAGTTAGTGAGCCAAATGGAGTTGTTCTCCCACAAGAAACACTCGGCTGATCCTTCTTCAATATGCCCTTCACCAACATGCAGTGTTTCCTTGATTGAATTAGCTCTCACACCAATATTTGCGTCTAGAGCCTTTGCATTGAGGGCTATCTGAAAACGGCTGTGGCGCTGAAGTTGCGTGAGAATATGGAGTTGGTGGCATGTGAAACCCGCATGTGGAGCATTCGTTTGTGTGGGATGCTCTACCAGGTTCATTCCTAGATAATGCACTCAAAGGGCACTAAGCATAGAGTGTGAAAACTGAGTTTCCTTGAGAGCTGCTTGGAAGCCTGATGGTGTGTGAAGTTAGTGAGCCAAATGGAGTTGTTCTCCCACAAGAACCACTCGGCTGATCCTTCTTCAATATGCCCTTCACCAACATGCAGTGTTTCCTTGATTGAATTAGCTCTCACACCAATATTTGCGTCTAGAGCCTTTGCATTGAGGGCTATCTGAAAACGGCTGTGGCGCTGAAGTTGCGTGAGAATGTGGAGTTGGTGGCATGTGAAACCCGCATGTGGAGCTTTCGTTTGTGTGGGATGCTCTACCAGGTTCATTCCTAGATAATGCACTCAAAGGGCACTAAGCATAGAGTGTGAAAACTGAGTTTCCTTGAGAGCTGCTTGGAAGCCTGATGGTGTGTGAAGTTAGTGAGCCAAATGGAGTTGTTCTCCCACAAGAACCACTCGGCTGATCCTTCTTCAATATGCCCTTCACCAACATGCAGTGTTTCCTTGATTGAATTAGCTCTCACACCAATATTTGCGTCTAGAGCCTTTGCATTGAGGGCTATCTGAAAACGGCTGTGGCGCTGAAGTTGCGTGAGAATGTGGAGTTGGTGGCATGTGAAACCCGCATGTGGAGCATTCGTTTGTGTGGGATGCTCTACCAGGTTCATTCCTAGATAATGCACTCAAAGGGCACTAAGCATAGAGCGTGAAAACTGAGTTTCCTTGAGAGCTGCTTGGAAGCCTGATGGTGTGTGAAGTTAGTGAGCCAAATGGAGTTGTTCTCCCACAAGAACCACTCGGCTGATCCTTCTTCAATATGCCCTTCACCAACATGCAGTGTTTCCTTGATTGAATTAGCTCTCACACCAATATTTGCGTGTAGCGCCTTTGCATTGAGGGCTATCTGAAAACGGCTGTGGCGCTGAAGTTGCGTGAGAATGTGGAGTTGGTGGCATGTGAAACCCGCATGTGGAGCATTCGTTTGTGTGGGATGCTCTACCAGGTTCATTCCTAGATAATGCACTCAAAGGGCACTAAGCATAGAGTGTGAAAACTGAGTTTCCTTGAGAGCTGCTTGGAAGCCTGATGGTGTGTGAAGTTAGTGAGCCAAATGGAGTTGTTCTCCTACAAGAACCACTCGGCTGATCCTTCTTCAATATGCCCTTCACCAACATGCAGTGTTTCCTTGATTGAATTAGCTCTCACACTAATATTTGCGTCTAGAACCTTTGCATTGAGGGCTATCTGAAAACGGCTGTGGCGCTGAAGTTGCGTGAGAATATGGAGTTGGTGGCATGTGAAACCCGCATGTGGAGCATTCGTTTGTGTGGGATGCTCTACCAGGTTCATTCCTAGATAATGCACTCAAAGGGCACTAAGCATAGAGTGTGAAAACTGAGTTTCCTTGAGAGCTGCTTGGAAGCCTGATGGTGTGTGAAGTTAGTGAGCCAAATGGAGTTGTTGTCCCACAAGAACCACTCGGCTGATCCTTCTTCAATATGCCCTTCACCAACATGCAGTGTTTCCTTGATTGAATTAGCTCTCACACCAATATTTGCGTCTAGAGCCTTTGCATTGAGGGCTATCTGAAAACGGCTGTGGCGCTGAAGTTGCGTGAGAATGTGGAGTTGGTGGCATGTGAAACCCGCATGTGGAGCATTCGTTTGTGTGGGATGCTCTACCAGGTTCATTCCTAGATAATGCACTCAAAGGGCACTAAGCATAGAGTGTGAAAACTGAGTTTCCTTGAGAGCTGCGTGGAAGCCTGATGGTGTGTGAAGTTAGTGAGCCAAATAGAGTTGTTCTCCCACAAGAACCACTCTGCTGATCCTTCTTCAATATGCCCTTCACCAACATGCAGTGTTTCCTTGATTGAATTAGCTCTCACACAAATATTTGCGTCTAGAGCCTTTGCATTGAGGGCTATCTGAAAACGGCTGTGGCGCTGAAGTTGCGTGAGAATGTGGAGTTGGTGGCATGTGAAACCCGCATGTGGAGCATTCGTTTGTGTGGGATGCTCTACCAGGTTTATTCCTAGATAATGCACTCAAAGGGCACTAAGCATAGAGTGTGAAAACTGAGTTTCCTTGAGAGCTGCTTGGAAGCCTGATGGTGTGTGAAGTTAGTGAGCCAAATGGAGTTGTTCTCCCACAAGAACCACTCGGCTGATCCTTCTTCAATATGCCCTTCACCAACATGCACTGTTTCCTTGATTGAATTAGCTCTCACACCAATATTTGCGTCTAGAGCCTTTGCATTGAGGGCTATCTGAAAACGGCTGTGGCGCTGAAGTTGCGTGAGAATGTGGAGTTGGTGGCATGTGAAACCCGCATGTGGAGCATTCGTTTGTGTGGGATGCTCTACCAGGTTCATTCCTAGATAATGCACTCAAAGGGCACTAAGCATAGAGTGTGAAAACTGAGTTTCCTTGAGAGCTGCTTGGTAGCCTGATGGTGTGTGAAGTTAGTGAGCCAAATAGAGTTGTTCTCCCACAAGAGCCACTCGGCTGATGCTTCTTCAATATGCCCTTCACCAACATGCAGTGTTTCCTTGATTGAATTAGCTCTCACACCAATATTTGCGTCTAGAGCCTTTGCATTGAGGGCTATCTGAAAACGGCTGTGGCGCTGAAGTTGCGTGAGAATGTGGAGTTGGTGGCATGTGAAACCCGCATGTGGAGCATTCGTTTGTGTGGGATGCTCTACCAGGTTCATTCCTAGATAATGCACTCAAAGGGCACTAAGCATAGAGTGTGAAAACTGAGTTTCCTTGAGAGCTGCTTGGAAGCCTGATGGTGTGTGAAGTTAGTGAGCCAAATGGAGTTGTTCTCCCACAAGAACCACTCGGCTGATCCTTCTTCAATATGCCCTTCACCAACATGCAGTGTTTCCTTGATTGAATTAGCTCTCACACCAATATTTGCGTCTAGAGCCTTTGCATTGAGGGCTATCTGAAAACGGCTGTGGCGCTGAAGTTGCGTGAGAATGTGGAGTTGGTGGCATGTGAAACCCGCATGTGGAGCATTCGTTTGTGTGGGATGCTCTACCAGGTTCAATCCTAGATAATGCACTCAAAGGGCACTAAGCATAGAGCGTGAAAACTGAATTTCCTTGAGAGCTGCTTGGAAGCCTGATGGTGTGTGAAGTTAGTGAGCCAAATGGAGTTGTTCTCCCACAAGAACCACTCGGCTGATCCTTCTTCAATATGCCCTTCACCAACATGCAGTGTTTCCTTGATTGAATTAGCTCTCACACCAATATTTGCGTCTAGAGCCTTTGCATTGAGGGCTATCTGATAACGGCTGTGGCGCTGAAGTTGCGTGAGAATGTGGAGTTGGTGGCATGTGAAACCCGCATGTGGAGCATTCGTTTGTGTGGGATGCTCTACCAGGTTCATTCCTAGATAATGCACTCAAAGGGCACTAAGCATAGAGTGTGAAAACTGAGTTTCCTTGAGAGCTGCTTGGAAGCCTGATGGTGTGTGAAGTTAGTGAGCCAAATGGAGTTGTTCTCCCACAAGAACCACTCGGCTGATCCTTCTTCAATATGCCCTTCACCAACATGCAGTGTTTCCTTGATTGAATTAGCTCTCACACCAATATTTGCGTCTAGAGCCTTTGCATTGAGGGCTATCTGAAAACGGCTGTGGCGCTGAAGTTGCCTGTGAATGTGGAGTTGGTGGCATGTGAAACCCGCATGTGGAGCATTCGTTTGTGTGGGATGCTCTACCAGGTTCATTCCTAGATAATGCACTCAAAGGGCACTAAGCATAGAGTGTGAAAACTGAGTTTCCTTGAGAGCTGCTTGGAAGCCTGATGGTGTGTGAAGTTAGTGAGCCAAATAGAGTTGTTCTCCCACAAGAACCACTCGGCTGATCCTTCTTCAATATGCCCTTCACCAACATGCAGTGTTTCCTTGATTGAATTAGCTCTCACACCAATATTTGCGTCTAGAGCCTTTGCATTGAGGGCTATCTGAAAACGGCTGTGATGCTGAAGTTGCCTGAGAATGTGGAGTTGGTGGCATGTGAAACCCGCATGTGGAGCATTCGTTTGTGTGGGATGCTCTACCAGGTTCATTCCTAGATAATGCACTCAAAGGGCACTAAGCATAGATTGTGAAAACTGAGTTTCCTTGAGAGCTGCTTGGAAGCCTGATGGTGTGTGAAGTTAGTGAGCCAAATGGAGTTGTTCTCCCACAAGAACCACTCGGCTGATCCTTCTTCAATATGCCCTTCACCAACATGCAGTGTTTCCTTGATTGAATTAGCTCTCACACCAATATTTGCGTCTAGAGCCTTTGAATTGAGGGCTATCTGAAAACGGCTGTGGCGCTGAAGTTGCGTGAGAATGTGGAGTTGGTGGCATGTGAATCCCGCATGTGGAGCATTCGTTTGTGTGGGATGCTCTACCTGGTTCATTCCTAGATAATGCACTCAAAGGGCACTAAGCATAGAGTGTGAAAACTGAGTTTCCTTGAGAGCTGCTTGCAAGCCTGATGGTGTGTGAACTTAGTGAGCCAAATGGAGTTGTTCTCCCACAAGAACCACTCGGCTGATCCTTCTTCAATATGCCCTTCACCAACATGCAGTGTTTCCTTGATTGAATTAGCTCTCACACCAATATTTGCGTCTAGAGCCTTTGCATTGAGGGCTATCTGAAAACGGCTGTGGCGCTGAAGTTGCGTGAGAATGTGGAATTGGTGGCATGTGAAACCCGCATGTGGAGCATTCGTTTGTGTGGGATGCTCTACCAGGTTCAATCCTAGATAATGCACTCAAAGGGCACTAAGCATAGAGCGTGAAAACTGAGTTTCCTTGAGAGCTGCTTGGAAGCCTGATGGTGTGTGAAGTTAGTGAGCCAAATGGAGTTGTTCTCCCACAAGAACCACTCGGCTGATCCTTCTTCAATATGCCCTTCACCAACATGCAGTGTTTCCTTGATTGAATTAGCTCTCACACCAATATTTGCGTCTAGAGCCTTTGCATTGAGGGCTATCTGAAAACGGCTGTGGCGCTGAAGTTGCGTGAGAATGTGGAGTTGGTGGCATGTGAAACCCGCATGTGGAGCATTCGTTTGTGTGGGATGCTCTACCAGGTTCATTCCTAGATAATGCACTCAAAGGGCACTAAGCATAGAGCGTGAAAACTGAGTTTCCTTGAGAGCTGCTTGGAAGCCTGATGGTGTGTGAAGTTAGTGAGCCAAATGGAGTTGTTCTCCCACAAGAACCACTCGGCTGATCCTTCTTCAATATGCCCTTCACCAACATGCAGTGTTTCCTTGATTGAATTAGCTCTCACACAAATATTTGCGTCTAGCGCCTTTGCATTGAGGGCTATCTGAAAACGGCTGTGGCGCTGAAGTTGCGTGAGAATGTGGAGTTGGTGGCATGTGAAACCCGCATGTGGAGCATTCGTTTGTGTGGGATGCTCTACCAGGTTCACTCCCAGATAATGCACTCAAAGGGCACTAAGCATAGAGTGTGAAAACTGAGTTTCCTTGAGAGCTGCTTGGAAGCCTGATGGTGTGTGAAGTTAGTGAGCCAAATGGAGTTGTTCTCCCACAAGAAACACTCGGCTGATCCTTCTTCAATATGCCCTTCACCAACATGCAGTGTTTCCTTGATTGAATTAGCTCTCACACCAATATTCGTGTCTAGAGCCTTTGCATTGAGGGCTATCTGAAAACGGCTGTGGCGCTGAAGTTGCGTGAGAATATGGAGTTGGTGGCATGTGAAACCCGCATGTGGAGCATTCGTTTGTGTGGGATGCTCTACCAGGTTCATTCCTAGATAATGCACTCAAAGGGCACTAAGCATAGAGTGTGAAAACTGAGTTTCCTTGAGAGCTGCTTGGAAGCCTGATGGTGTGTGAAGTTAGTGAGCCAAATGGAGTTGTTCTCCCACAAGAACCACTCGGCTGATCCTTCTTCAATATGCCCTTCACCAACATGCAGTGTTTCCTTGATTGAATTAGCTCTCACACCAATATTTGCGTCTAGAGCCTTTGCATTGAGGGCTATCTGAAAACGGCTGTGGCGCTGAAGTTGCGTGAGAATGTGGAGTTGGTGGCATGTGAAACCCGCATGTGGAGCTTTCGTTTGTGTGGGATGCTCTACCAGGTTCATTCCTAGATAATGCACTCAAAGGGCACTAAGCATAGAGTGTGAAAACTGAGTTTCCTTGAGAGCTGCTTGGAAGCCTGATGGTGTGTGAAGTTAGTGAGCCAAATGGAGTTGTTCTCCCACAAGAACCACTCGGCTGATCCTTCTTCAATATGCCCTTCACCAACATGCAGTGTTTCCTTGATTGAATTAGCTCTCACACCAATATTTGCGTCTAGAGCCTTTGCATTGAGGGCTATCTGAAAACGGCTGTGGCGCTGAAGTTGCGTGAGAATGTGGAGTTGGTGGCATGTGAAACCCGCATGTGGAGCATTCGTTTGTGTGGGATGCTCTACCAGGTTCATTCCTAGATAATGCACTCAAAGGGCACTAAGCATAGAGTGTGAAAACTGAGTTTCCTTGAGAGCTGCTTGGAAGCCTGATGGTGTGTGAAGTTAGTGAGCCAAATGGAGTTGTTCTCCCACAAGAACCACTCGGCTGATCCTTCTTCAATATGCCCTTCACCAACATGCAGTGTTTCCTTGATTGAATTAGCTCTCACACCAATATTTGCGTCTAGAACCTTTGCATTGAGGGCTATCTGAAAACGGCTGTGGCGCTGAAGTTGCGTGAGAATATGGAGTTGGTGGCATGTGAAACCCGCATGTGGAGCATTCGTTTGTGTGGGATGCTCTACCAGGTTCATTCCTAGATAATGCACTCAAAGGGCACTAAGCATAGAGTGTGAAAACTGAGTTTCCTTGAGAGCTGCTTGGAAGCCTGATGGTGTGTGAAGTTAGTGAGCCAAATGGAGTTGTTGTCCCACAAGAACCACTCGGCTGATCCTTCTTCAATATGCCCTTCACCAACATGCAGTGTTTCCTTGATTGAATTAGCTCTCACACCAATATTTGCGTCTAGAGCCTTTGCATTGAGGGCTATCTGAAAACGGCTGTGGCGCTGAAGTTGCGTGAGAATGTGGAGTTGGTGGCATGTGAAACCCGCATGTGGAGCATTCGTTTGTGTGGGATGCTCTACCAGGTTCATTCCTAGATAATGCACTCAAAGGGCACTAAGCATAGAGTGTGAAAACTGAGTTTCCTTGAGAGCTGCGTGGAAGCCTGATGGTGTGTGAAGTTAGTGAGCCAAATAGAGTTGTTCTCCCACAAGAACCACTCGGCTGATCCTTCTTCAATATGCCCTTCACCAACATGCAGTGTTTCCTTGATTGAATTAGCTCTCACACAAATATTTGCGTCTAGAGCCTTTGCATTGAGGGCTATCTGAAAACGGCTGTGGCGCTGAAGTTGCGTGAGAATGTGGAGTTGGTGGCATGTGAAACCCGCATGTGGAGCATTCGTTTGTGTGGGATGCTCTACCAGGTTCATTCCTAGATAATGCACTCAAAGGGCACTAAGCATAGAGTGTGAAAACTGAGTTTCCTTGAGAGCTGCTTGGAAGCCTGATGGTATGTGAAGTTAGTGAGCCAAATGGAGTTGTTCTCCCACAAGAACCACTCGGCTGATGCTTCTTCAATATGCCCTTCACCAACATGCAGTGTTTCCTTGATTGAATTAGCTCTCACACCAATATTTGCGTCTAGAGCCTTTGCATTGAGGGCTATCTGAAAACGGCTGTGGCGCTGAAGTTGCGTGAGAATGTGGAGTTGGTGGCATGTGAAACCCGCATGTGGAGCATTCGTTTGTGTGGGATGCTCTACCAGGTTCATTCCTAGATAATGCAATCAAAGGGCACTAAGCATAGAGTGTGAAAACTGAGTTTCCTTGAGAGCTGCTTGGAAGCCTGATGGTGTGTGGAGTTAGTGATCCAAATGGAGTTGTTCTCCCACAAGAACCACTCGGCTGATTCTTCTTCAATATGCCCTTCACCAACATGCAGTGTTTCCTTGATTGAATTAGCTCTCACACCAATATTTGCGTCTAGAGCCTTTGCATTGAGGGCTATCTGAAAACGGCTGTGGCGCTGAAGTTGCTTGAGAATGTGGAGTTGGTGGCATGTGAAACCCGCATGAGGAGCATTGGTTTGTGTGGCATGCTCTACCAGGTTCATTCCTAGATAATGCACTCAAAGGGCACTAAGCATAGAGTGTGAAAACTGAGTTTCATTGAGAGCTGCTTGGAAGCCTGATGGTGTGTGAAGTTAGTGAGCCAAATGGAGTTGTTTCCCACAAGAACCACAGTTCTGATCCTTCTTCAATATGAGCTTCACCAACATGCACTGTTTCCTTGATTGAATTAGCTCTCACACCAATATTTGCGTCTGGAGCCTTTGCATTGAGGGCTATCTGAAAACGGCTGTGGCGCTTAAGTTGCGTGAGAATGTGGAGTTGGTGGCATGTGAAACCCGCATGTGGAGCATTCGTTTGTGTGGGATGCTCTACCAGGTTCATTCCTAGATAATGCACTCAAAGGGCACTAAGCATAGAGTGTGAAAACTGAGTTTCCTTGAGAGCTGCTTGGAAGCCTGATGGTGTGTGAAGTTAGTGAGCCAAATGGAGTTGTTCTCCCACAAGAACCACTCGGCTGATCCTTCTTCAATATGCCCTTCACCAACATGCAGTGTTTCCTTGATTGAATTAGCTCTCACACCAATATTTGCGTCTAGAGCCTTTGCATTGAGGGCTATCTGAAAACGGCTGTGGCGCTGAAGTTGCGTGAGAATGTGGAGTTGGTGGCATGTGAAACCCGCATGTGGAGCATTCGTTTGTGTGGGATGCTCTACCAGGTTCATTCCTAGATAATGCACTCAAAGGGCACTAAGCATAGAGTGTGAAAACTGAGTTTCCTTGAGAGCTGCTATTAAGCCTGATGGTGTGTCAAGTTAGTGAGCCAAATAGAGTTGTTCTCCCACAAGAACCACTCGGCTGATCCTTCTTCAATATGCCCTTCACCAACATGCAGTGTTTCCTTGATTGAATTAGCTCTCACACCAATATTTGCGTCTAGAGATTTGCATTGAGGGCTATCTGAGAACGGCTGTGGCGCTGAAGTTGCCTGAGAATGTGGAGTTGGTGGCATGTGAAACCCACATGTGGAGCATTCGTTTGTGTGGGATGCTCTACCAGGTTCATTCCCAGATAATGCACTCAAAGGGCACTAAGCATAGAGTGTGAAAACTGAGTTTCCTTGAGAGCTGCTTGGAAGCCTGATGGTGTTTGATGTTAGTGAGCTAAATGGAGTTGTTCTCCCACAAGAACCACTCGGCTGATCCTTCTTCAATATGCCCTTCACCAACATGCAGTGTTTCCTTGATTGAATTAACTCTCACACCAATATATGCATCTAGAGCCTTTGCATTGAGGGCTATCTGAAAACGGCTGTGGCGCTGAAGTTGCGTGAGAATGTGGAGTTGGTGGCATGTGAAACCCGCATGTGGAGCATTCGTTTGTGTGGGATGCTCTACCAGGTTCATTCCTAGATAATGCACTCAAAGGGCACTAAGCATAGAGTGTGAAAACTGAGTTTCCTTGAGAGCTGCTTGGAAGCCTGATGGTGTGTGAAGTTAGTGAGCCAAATGGAGTTGTTCTCCCACAAGAACCACTCGGCTGATCCTTCTTCAATATGCCCGTCACCAACATGCAGTGTTTTCTTGATTGAATTAGCTCTCACACCAATATTTGCGTCTAGAGCCTTTGCATTGAGGGCTATCTGAAAACAGCTGTGGCGCTGAAGTTGCCTGAGAATGTGGAGTTGGTGGCATGTGAAACCCGCATGTGGAGCATTCGTTTGTGTGGGATGCTCTACCAGGTTCATTCCTAGATAATGCACTCAAAGGGCACTAAGCATAGAGTGTGAAAACTGAGTTTCCTTGAGAGCTGCTTGGAAGCCTGATGGTGTGTGAAGTTAGTGAGCCAAATGGAGTTGTTCTCCCACAAGAACCACTCGGCTGATCCTTCTTCAATATGCCCTTCACCAACATGCAGTGTTTCCTTGATTGAATTAGCTCTCACACCAATATTTGCGTCTAGAGCCTTTGCATTGAGGGCTATCTGAAAACGGCTGTGGCGCTGAAGTTGCGTGAGAATGTGGAGTTGGTGGCATGTGAAACCCGCATGTGGAGCATTCGTTTGTGTGGGATGCTCTACCAGGTTCAATCCTAGATAATGCACTCAAAGGGCACTAAGCATAGAGTGTGAAAACTGAGTTTCCTTGAGAGCTGCTTGGAAGCCTGATGGTGTGTGAAGTTAGTGAGCCAAATGGAGTTGTTCTCCCACAAGAACCACTCTGCTGATCCTTCTTCAATATGCCCTTCACCAACATGCAGTGTTTCCTTGATTGAATTAGCTCTCACACCAATATTTGCGTTTAGAGCCTTTGCATTGAGGGCTATCTGAAAACGGCTGTGGCGCTGAAGTTGCGTGAGAATATGGAGTTGGTGGCATGTGAAACCCGCATGTGGAGCATTCGTATGTGTGTGATGCTCTACCAGGTTCATTCCTAGATAATGCACTCAAAGGGCACTAAGCATAGAGTGTGAAAGCTGAGTTTCCTTGAGAGCTGCTTGGAAGCCTGATGGTGTGTGAAGTTAGTGAGCCAAATGGAGTTGTTCTCCCACAAGAACCACTCGGCTGATTCTTCTTCAATATGCCCTTCACCAACATGCAGTGTTTCCTTGATTGAATTAGCTCTCACACCAATATTTGCGTCTAGAGCCTTTGCATTGAGGGCTATCTGAAAACGGCTGTGGCGCTGAAGTTGCGTGAGAATGTGGAGTTGGTGGCATGTGAAACCTGCATTTGGAGTATTCGTTTGTGTGTCATGCTCTACCAGGTTCATTCCTAGATAATGCACTCAAAGGGCACTAAGCATAGAGTGTGAAAACTGAGTTTCCTTGAGAGCTGCTTGGAAGCCTGATGGTGTGAGAAGTTAGTGAGCCAAATGGAGTTGCTCTCCCACAAGAACCACTCGGCTGATCCTTCTTCAATATGCCCTTCACCAACATGCAGTGTTTCCTTGATTGAATTAGCTCTCACACCAATATTTGCGTCTAGAGCCTTTGCATTGAGGGCCATCTGAAAACGGCTGTGGCGCTGAAGTTGCGTGAGAATGTGTAGTTGGTGGCATGTGAAAACCGCATGTGGAGCATTCGTTTGTGTGGGATGCTCTACCAGGTTCATTTCAGTCCTAGGCAGTCAAAGGGCACTAAGCATAGAGTGTGAAAACTGAGTTTCCTTGAGAGCTGCTTGGAAGCCTGATGCTGTGTGAAGTTAGTGAGCCAAATGGAGTTGTTCTCCCACAAGAACCACTCGGCTGATCCTTCTTCAATATGCCCTTCACCAACATGCAGTGTTTCCTTGATTGAATTAGCTCTCACACCAATATTTGCGTCTAGAGCCTTTGCATTGAGGGCTATCTGAAAACGGCTGTGGCGCTGAAGTTGCGTGAAAATGTGGAGTTGGTGGCATGTGAAACCCGCATGTGGAGCATTCGTTTGTGTGGGATGCTCTACCAGGTTCATTCCTAGATAATGCACTCAAAGGGCACTAAGCATAGAGTGTGAAAACTGAGTTTCCTTGAGAGCTGCTTGGAAGCCTGATGGTGTGTGAAGTTAGTGAGCCAAATAGAGTTGTTCTCCCACAAGAACCACTCGGCTGATCCTTCTTCAATATGCCCTTCACCAACATGCAGTGTTTCCTTGATTGAATTAGCTCTCACACCAATATTCGTGTCTAGAGCCTTTGCATTGAGGGCTATCTGAAAACGGCTGTGGCGCTGAAGTTGCGTGAAAATGTGGAGTTGGTGGCATGTGAAACCCGCATGTGGAGCATTCGTTTGTGTGGGATGCTCTACCAGGTTCATTCCTAGATAATGCACTCAAAGGGCACTAAGCATAGAGTGTGAAAACTGAGTTTCCTTGAGAGCTGCTTGGAAGCCTGATGGTGTGTGAAGTTAGTGAGCCAAATAGAGTTGTTCTCCCACAAGAACCACTCGGCTGATCCTTCTTCAATATGCCCTTCACCAACATGCAGTGTTTCCTTGATTGAATTAGCTCTCACACCAATATTCGTGTCTAGAGCCTTTGCATTGAGGGCTATCTGAAAACGGCTGTGGCGCTGAAGTTGCCTGTGAATGTGGAGTTGGTGGCATGTGAAACCCGCATGTGGAGCATTCGTTTGTGTGGGATGCTCTACCAGGTTCATTCCTAGATAATGCACTCAAAGGGCACTAAGCATAGAGTGTGAAAACTGAGTTTCCTTGAGAGCTGCTTGGAAGCCTGATGGTGTGTGAAGTTAGTGAGCCAAATGGAGTTGTTCTCCCACAAGAACCACTCGGCTGATCCTTCTTCAATATGCCCTTCACCAACATGCAGTGTTTCCTTGATTGAATTAGCTCTCACACCAATATTTGCGTCTAGAGCCTTTGCATTGAGGGCTATCTGAAAACGGCTGTGGCGCTGAAGTTGCGTGAGAATGTGGAGTTGGTGGCATGTGAAACCCGCATGTGGAGCATTCGTTTGTGTGGGATGCTCTACCAGGTTCATTCCTAGATAATGCACTCAAAGGGCACTAAGCATAGAGTGTGAAAACTGAGTTTCCTTGAGAGCTGCTTGGAAGCCTGATGCTGTGTGAAGTTAGTGAGCCAAATGGAGTTGTTCTCCCACAAGAACCACTCGGCTGATTCTTGTTCAATATGCCCTTCACCAACATGCAGTGTTTCCTTGATTGAATTAGCTCTCACACCAATATTTGTGTCTAGAGCCTTTGCATTGAGGGCTATCTGAAAACAGCTGTGGCGCTGAAGTTGCCTGTCAATGTGGAGTTGGTGGCATGTGAAACCGGCATGTGGAGCATTCGTTTGTGTGGGATGCTCTACCAGGTTCATTCCTAGATAATGCACTCAAAGGGCACTAAGCATAGAGTGTGAAAACTGAGTTTCCTTGAGAGCTGCTTGGAAGCCTGATGGTGTGTGAAGTTAGTGAGCCAAATGGAGTTGTTCTCCCACAAGAACCACTCGGCTGATCCTTCTTCAATATGCCCTTCACCAACATGCAGTGTTTCCTTGATTGAATTAGCTCTCACACCAATATTTGCGTCTAGAGCCTTTGCATTGAGGGCTATCTGAAAACGGCTGTGGCGCTGAAGTTGCCTGTGAATGTGGAGTTGGTGGCATGTGAAACCCGCATGTGGAGCATTCGTTTGTGTGGGATGCTCTACCAGGTTCATTCCTAGATAATGCACTCAAAGGGCACTAAGCATAGAGTGTGAAAATTGAGTTTCCTTGAGAGCTGCTTGGAAGCCTGATGGTGTGTGAAGTTAGTGAGCCAAATGGAGTTGTTCTCCCACAAGAACCACTCGACTGATCCTTCTTCAATATGCCCTTCACCAACATGCAGTGTTTCCTTGATTGAATTAGCTCTCACACCAATATTTGAGTCTAGAGCCTTTGCATTGAGGGCTACCTGAAAACGGCTGTGGCGCTGAAGTTGCGTGAGAATGTGGAGTTGGTGGCATGTGAAACCCGCATGTGGAGCATTCGTTTGTGTGGCATGCTCTACCAGGTTCATTCCTAGATAATGCACTCAAAGGGCACTAAGCATAGAGTGTGAAAACTGAGTTTCCTTGAGAGCTGCTTGGAAGCCTGATGGTGTGTGAAGTTAGTGAGCCAAATAGAGTTGTTCTCCCACAAGAACCACTCGGCTGATCCTTCTTCAATATGCCCTTCACCAACATGCAGTGTTTCCTTGATTGAATTAGCTCTCACACCAATATTTGCGTCTAGAGCCTTTGCATTGAGGGCTATCTGAAAACGGCTGTGGCGCTGAAGTTGCGTGAGAATGTGGAGTTGGTGGCATGTGAAACCCGCATGTGGAGCATTCGTTTGTGTGGGATGCTCTACCAGGTTCATTCCTAGATAATGCACTCAAAGGGCACTAAGCATAGAGTGTGAAAACTGAGTTTCCTTGAGAGCTGCTTGGAAGCCTGATGGTGTGTGAAGTTAGTGAGCCAAATGGAGTTGTTCTCCCACAAGAACCACTCGGCTGATCCTTCTTCAATATGCCCTTCACCAACATGCAGTGTTTCCTTGATTGAATTAGCTCTCACACCAATATTTGCGTCTAGAGCCTTTGCATTGAGGGCTATCTGAAAACGGCTGTGGCGCTGAAGTTGCGTGAGAATGTGGAGTTGGTGGCATGTGAAACCCGCATGTGGAGCATTCGTTTGTGTGGGATGCTCTACCAGGTTCATTCCTAGATAATGCACTCAAAGGGCACTAAGCATAGAGTGTTGAAACTGAGTTTCCTTGAGAGCTGCTTGGAAGCCTGATGGTGTGTGAAGTTAGTGAGCCAAATGGAGTTGTTCTCCCACAAGAACCACTCGGCTGATCCTTCTTCAATATGCCCTTCACCAACATGCAGTGTTTCCTTGATTGAATTAGCTCTCACACCAATATTTGCGTCTAGAGCCTTTGCATTGAGGGCTATCTGAAAACGGCTGTGGCGCTGAAGTTGCGTGAGAATGTGGAGTTGGTGGCATGTGAAACCCGCATGTGGAGCATTCGTTTGTGTGGGATGCTCTACCAGGTTCATTCCTAGATAATGCACTCAAAGGGCACTAAGCATAGAGTGTGAAAACTGAGTTTCCTTGAGAGCTGCTTGGAAGCCTGATGGTGTGTGAAGTTAGTGAGCCAAATGGAGTTGTTCTCCCACAAGAACCACTCGGCTGATTCTTCTTCAATATGCCCTTCACCAACATGCAGTGTTTCCTTGATTGAATTAGCTCTCACACCAATATTTGCGTCTAGAGCCTTTGCATTGAGGGCTATCTGAAAACGGCTGTGGCGCTGAAGTTGCCTGTGAATGTGGAGTTGGTGGCATGTGAAACCCGCATGTGGAGCATTCGTGTGTGTGGGATGCTCTACCAGGTTCATTCCTAGATAATGCACTCAAAGGGCACTAAGCATAGAGTGTGAAAACTGAGTTTCCTTGAGAGCTGCTTGGAAGCCTGATGGTGTGTGAAGTTAGTGAGCCAAATGGAGTTGTTCTCCCACAAGAACCACTCGGCTGATCCTTCTTCAATATGCCCTTCACCAACATGCAGTGTTTCCTTGATTGAATTAGCTCTCACACCAATATTTGCGTCTAGAGCCTTTGCATTGAGGGCTATCTGAAAACGGCTGTGGCGCTGAAGTTGCCTGAGAATGTGGAGTTGGTGGCATGTGAAACCCGCATGTGGAGCATTCGTTTGTGTGGGATGCTCACCAAGATTCTTTTCAGTCCTTGGTACTCAAAGGGCACTAAGCATAGAGTGTGAAAACTGAGTTTCCTTGAGAGCTGCTTGGAAGCCTGATGGTGTGTGAAGTTAGTGAGCCAAATGGAAATGTTCTCCCACAAGAACCACTCGGCTGATCCTTCTTCAATATGCCCTTCACCAACATGCAGTGTTTCCTTGATTGAATTAGCTCTCACACCAATATTTGCGTCTAGAGCCTTTGCATTGAGGGCTATCTGAAAACGGCTGTGGCGCTGAAGTTGCGTGAGAATGTGGAGTTGGTGGCATGTGAAACCCGCATGTGGAGCATTCGTTTGTGTGGGATGCTCTACCAGGTTCATTCCTAGATAATGCACTCAAAGGGCACTAAGCATAGAGTGTGAAAACTGAGTTTCCTTGAGAGCTGCTTGGAAGCCTGATGGTGTGTGAAGTTAGTGAGCCAAATGGAGTTGTTCTCCCACAAGAACCACTCGGCTGATCCTTCTTCAATATGCCCTTCACCAACATGCAGTGTTTCCTTGATTGATATATCTCTCACACCAATATTTGCGTCTAGAGCCTTTGCATTGAGGGCTATCTGAAAATGGCTTTGGCGCTGAAGTTGCGTGGGAATGTGGAGTTGGTGGCATGTGAAACCCGCATGTGGAGCATTCGTTTGTGTGGGATGCTCACCAAGATTCATTTCATTCCTAGGTACTCAAAGGGCACTAAGCATAGAGTGTGAAAACTGAGTTTCCTTGAGAGCTGCTTGGAAGCCTGATGGTGTGTGAAGTTAGTGATCCAAATGGAGTTGTTCTCCCACAAGAACCGCTCGGCCGATCCTTCTTCAATATGCCCTTCACCAACATGCAGTGTTTCCTTGATTGAATTAGCTCTCACACCAATATTTGCGTCTAGAGCCTTTGTATTGAGGGCTATCTGAAAACGGCTGTGGCGCTGAAGTTGCGTGAGAATGTGGAGTTGGTGGCATGTGAAACCCGCATGTGGAGCATTCGTTTGTGTGGGATGCTCTACCAGGTTCATTCCTAGATAATGCACTCAAAGGGCACTAAGCATAGAGTGTGAAAACTGAGTTTCCTTGAGAGCTGCTTGGAAGCCTGATGGTGTGTGAAGTTAGTGAGCCAAATGGAGTTTGTCTCTCACAAGAACCACTCGGCTGATCCTTCTTCAATATGCCCTTCACCAACATGCACTGTTTCCTTGATTGAATTAGCTCTCACACCAATATTTGCGTCTAGAGCCTTTGCATTGAGGGCTATCTGAAAATGGCTGTGGCGCTGAAGTTGCGTGAGAATGTGGAGTTGGTGGCATGTGAAACCCGCATGTGGAGCATTCGTTTGTGTGGCATGCTCTACCAGGTTCATTCCTAGATAATGCACTCAAAGGGCACTAAGCATAGAGTGTGAAAACTGAGTTTCTTTGAGAGCTGCTTGGAAGCCTGATGGTGTGTGAAGTTAGTGACCCAAATGGAGTTGTTCCCCCACAAGAACCACTCGGCTGATCCTTCTTCAATATGCCCTTCACCAACATGCAGTGTTTCCTTGATTGAATTAGCTCTCACACCAATATTTGCGTCTAGAGCCTTTGCATTGAGGGCTATCTGAAAACGGCTGTGGCGCTGAAGTTGCGTGAGAATGTGGAGTTGGTGGCATGTGAAACCCGCATGTGGAGCATTCGTTTGTGTGGGATGCTCTACTAGGTTCATTCCTAGATAATGCACTCAAAGGGCACTAAGCATAGAGTGTGAAAACTGAGTTTCCTTGAGAGCTGCTTGGAAGCCTGATGGTGTGTGAAGTTAGTGAGCCAAATGGAGTTGTTCTCCCACAAGAACCACTCGGCTGATCCTTCTTCAATATGCCCTTCACCAACATGCAGTGTTTCCTTGATTGAATTAGCTCTCACACCAATATTTGCGTCTAGAGCCTTTGCATTGAGGGCTATCTGAAAACGGCTGTGGCGCTGAAGTTGCCTGTGAATGTGGAGTTGGTGGCATGTGAAACCCGCATGTGGAGCATTCGTTTGTGTGGGATGCTCTACCAGGTTCATTCCTAGATAATGCACTCAAAGGGCACTAAGCATAGAGTGTGAAAACTGAGTTTCCTTGAGAGCTGCTTGGAAGCCTGATGGTGTGTGAAGTTAGTGAGCCAAATGGAGTTGTTCTCCCACAAGAACCACTCGGCTGATCCTTCTTCAATATGCCCTTCACCAACATGCACTGTTTCCTTGATTGAATTAGCTCTCACACCAATATTTGCGTCTAGAGCCTTTGCATTGAGGGCTATCTGAAAACGGCTGTGGCGCTGAAGTTGCCTGTGAATGTGGAGTTGGTGGCATGTGAAACCCGCATGTGGAGCATTCGTTTGTGTGGGATGCTCTACCAGGTTCATTCCTAGATAATGCACTCAAAGGGCACTAAGCATAGAGTGTGAAAACTGAGTTTCCTTGAGAGCTGCTTGGAAGCCTGATGGTGTGTGAAGTTAGTGAGCCAAATGGAGTTGTTCTCCCACAAGAACCACTCGGCTGATCCTTCTTCAATTTGCACTTCACCAACATGCAGTGTTTCCTTGATTGAATTAGCTCTCACACCAATATTTGCGTCTAGAGCCTTTGCATTGAGGGCTATCTGAAAACGGCTGTGGCGCTGAAGTTGCGTGAGAATGTGGAGCTGGTGGCATGTGAAACCCGCATGTGGAGCATTCGTTTGTGTGGGATGCTCTACCAGGTTCAATCCTAGATAATGCACTCAAAGGGCACTAAGCATAGAGTGTGAAAACTGAGTTTCCTTGAGAGCTGCTTGGAAGCCTGATGGTGTGTGAAGTTAGTGAGCCAAATGAAGTTGTTCTCCCACAAGAACCACTCGGCTGATTCTTCTTCAATATGCCCTTCACCAACATGCACTGTTTCCTTGATTGAATTATCTCTCACACCAATATTTGCGTCTAGAGCCTTTGCATTGAGGGCAATCTGAAAACGGCTGTGGCGCTGAAGTTGCGTGACAATGTGGAGTTGGTGGCATGTGAAACCCGCATGTGGAGCATTCGTTTGTGTGGGATGCTCTACCAGGTTCATTCCTAGATAATGCACTCAAAGGGCACTAAGCATAGAGTGTGAAAAACTGAGTTTCCTTGAGAGCTGCTTGGAAGCCTGATGGTGTGTGAAGTTAGTGAGCCAAATGGAGTTGTTCTCCCACAAGAACCACTCGGCTGATCCTTCTTCAATATGCCCTTCACCAACATGCAGTGTTTCCTGATTGAATTAGCTCTCACACCAATATTTGCGTCTAGAGCCTTTGCATTGAGGGCTATCTGAAAACGGCTGTGGCGCTGAAGTTGCGTGAGAATGTGGAGTTGGTGGCATGTGAAACCCGCTTGTGGAGCATTCGTTTGTGTGGGATGCTCTACCAGGTTCATTCCTAGATAATGCACTCAAAGGGCACTAAGCATAGAGTGTGAAAACTGAGTTTCCTTGAGAGCTGCTTGGAAGCCTGATGGTATGTGAAGTTAGTGAGCCAAATGGAGTTGTTCTCCCACAAGAACCACTCGGCTGATCCTTCTTCAATATGCCCTTCACCAACATGCAGTGTTTCCTTGATTGAATTAGCTCTCACACCAATATTTGCGTCTAGAGCCTTTGCATTGAGGGCTATCTGAAAACGCTGTGGCGCTGAAGTTGCGTGAGAATGTGGAGTTGGTGGCATGTGAAACCCGCATGTGGAGCATTCGTTTGTGTGGGATGCTCTACCAGGTTCATTCCTAGATAATGCACTCAAAGGGCACTAAGCATAGAGTGTGAAAACTGAGTTTCCTTGAGAGCTGCTTGGAAGCCTGATGGTGTGTGAAGTTAGTGAGCCAAATGGAGTTGTTCTCTCACAAGAACCACTCGGCTGATCCTTCTTCAATATGCCCTTCACCAACATGCAGTGTTTCCTTGATTGAATTAGCTCTCACACCAATATTTGCGTCCAGAGCCTTTGCATTGTGGGCTATCTAAAAACGGCTGCGGCGCTGAAGTTGCCTGTGAATGTGGAGTTGGTGGCATGTGAAACCCGCATGTGGAGCATTCGTTTGTGTGGGATGCTCTACCAGGTTCATTCCTAGATAATGCACTCAAAGGGCACTAAGCATAGAGTGTGAAAACTGAGTTTCCTTGAGAGCTGCTTGGAAGCCTGATGGTGTGTGAAGTTAGTGAGCCAAATGGAGTTGTTCTCCCACAAGAACCACTCGGCTGATCCTTCTTCAATATGCCCTTCACCAACATGCACTGTTTCCTTGATTGAATTAGCTCTCACACCAATATTTGCGTCTAGAGCCTTTGCATTGAGGGCTATCTGAAAACGGCTGTGGCGCTGAAGTTGCCTGTGAATGTGGAGTTGGTGGCATGTGAAACCCTCATATGGAGCATTCGTTTGTGTGGGATGCTCTACCAGGTTCATTCCTAGATAATGCACTCAAAGGGCACTAAGCATAGAGTGTGAAAACTGAGTTTCCTTGAGAGCTGCTTGGAAGCCTGATGGTGTGTGAAGTTAGTGAGCCAAATGGAGTTGTTCTCCCACAAGAACCACTCGGCTGATCCTTCTTCAATATGCCCTTCACCAACATGCAGTGTTTCCTTGATTGAATTAGCTCTCACACCAATATTTGCGTCTAGAGCCTTTGCATTGAGGGCTATCTGAAAACGGCTGTGGCGCTGAAGTTGCGTGAGAATGTGGAGTTGGTGGCATGTGAAACCCGCATGTGGAGCATTCGTTTGTGTGGGATGCTCTACCAGGTTCATTCCTAGATAATGCACTCAAAGGGCACTAAGCATAGAGTGTGTAAACTGAGTTTCCTTGAGAGCTGCTTGGAAGCCTGATGGTGTGTGAAGTTAGTGAGCCAAATGGAGTTGTTCTCCCACAAGAACCACTCGGCTGATCCTTCTTCAATATGCCCTTCACCAACATGCAGTGTTTCCTTGATTGAATTAGCTCTCACACCAATATTTGCGTCTAGAGCCTTTGCATTGAGGGCTATCTGAAAACGGCTGTGGCGCTGAAGTTGCCTGTGAATGTGGAGTTGGTGGCATGTGAAACCCGCATGTGGAGCATTCGTTTGTGTGGGATGCTCTACCAGGTTCATTCCTAGATAATGCACTCAAAGGGCACTAAGCATAGAGTGTGAAAACTGAGTTTCCTTGAGAGCTGCTTGGAAGCCTGATGGTGTGTGAAGTTAGTGATCCAAATGGAGTTGTTCTCCCCACAAGAACCACTCGGCTGATCCAATCTTCAATATGCCCTTCACCAACATGCAGTGTTTCCTTGATTGAATTAGCTCTCACACACCAATATTTGCGTCTAGAGCCTTTGCATTGAGGGCTATCTGAAAACGGCTGTGGCGCTGAAGTTGCGTGAGAATGTGGAGTTGGTGGCATGTGAAACCCGCATGTGGAGCATTCGTTTGTGTGGGATGCTCTACCAGGTTCATTCCTAGATAATGCACTCAAAGGGCACTAAGCATAGAGTGTGAAAACTGAATTTCCTTGAGAGCTGCTTGGAAGCCTGATGGTGTGTGAAGTTAGTGAGCCAAATGGAGTTGTTCTCCCACAAGAACCACTCGGCTGATCCTTCTTCAATATGCCCTTCACCAACATGCAGTGTTCCTAATCACCACAATTCACACCAATATTTGCGTCTACCTATATTATCTCTTCATATCCTTCATTACTACGGCTGTGGCGCTGAAGTTGCGTGAGAATGTGGAGGTTGGTGGCATGTGAAACCCGCTTGTGGAGCATTCGTTGTGTGGGATGCTCTACCAGGTTCATTCCTAGATAATGCACTCAAAGGGCACTAAGCATAGAGTGTGAAAACTGAGTTTCCTTGAGAGCTGCTTGGAAGCCTGATGGTGTGTGAAGTTAGTGATCCAAATGGAGTTGTTCTCCCACAAGAAACCGCTCGGCCGATCCTTCTTCAATATGCCCTTCACCAACATGCAGTGTTTCCTTGATTGAATTAGCTCTCACACCCAATATTTGCGTCTAGAGCCTTTGTATTGAGGGCTATCTGAAAACGGCTGTGGCGCTGAAGTTGCGTGAGAATGTGGAGTTGGTGGCATGTGAAACCCGCATGTGGAGCATTCGTTTGTGTGGGATGCTCTACCAGGTTCATTCCTAGATAATGCACTCAAAGGGCACTAAGCATAGAGTGTGAAACTGAGTTTCCTTGAGAGCTGCTTGGAAGCCTGATGGTGTGTGAAGTTAGTGAGCCAAATGGAGTTTGTCTCTCACAAGAACCACTCGGCTGATCCTTCTTCAATATGCCCTTCACCAACATGCACTGTTTCCTTGATTGAATTAGCTCTCACACCAATATTTGCGTCTAGAGCCTTTGCATTGAGGGCTATCTGAAAACGGCTGTGGCGCTGAAGTTGCGTGAGAATGTGGAGTTGGTGGCATGTGAAACCCGCATGTGGAGCATTCGTTTGTGTGGCATGCTCTACCAGGTTCATTCCTAGATAATGCACTCAAAGGGCACTAAGCATAGAGTGTGAAAACTGAGTTTCTTTGAGAGCTGCTTGGAAGCCTGATGGTGTGTGAAGTTAGTGACCCAAATGGAGTTGTTCCCCCACAAGAACCACTCGGCTGATCCTTCTTCAATATGCCCTTCACCAACATGCAGTGTTTCCTTGATTGAATTAGCTCTCACACCAATATTTGCGTCTAGAGCCTTTGCATTGAGGGCTATCTGAAAACGGCTGTGGCGCTGAAGTTGCGTGAGAATGTGGAGTTGGTGGCATGTGAAACCCGCATGTGGAGCATTCGTTTGTGTGGGATGCTCTACTAGGTTCATTCCTAGATAATGCACTCAAAGGGCACTAAGCATAGAGTGTGAAAACTGAGTTTCCTTGAGAGCTGCTTGGAAGCCTGATGGTGTGTGAAGTTAGTGAGCCAAATGGAGTTGTTCTCCCACAAGAACCACTCGGCTGATCCTTCTTCAATATGCCCTTCACCAACATGCAGTGTTTCCTTGATTGAATTAGCTCTCACACCAATATTTGCGTCTAGAGCCTTTGCATTGAGGGCTATCTGAAAACGGCTGTGGCGCTGAAGTTGCCTGTGAATGTGGGAGTTGGTGGCATGTGAAACCCGCATGTGGAGCATTCGTTTGTGTGGGATGCTCTACCAGGTTCATTCCTAGATAATGCACTCAAAGGGCACTAAGCATAGAGTGTGAAAACTGAGTTTCCTTGAGAGCTGCTTGGAAGCCTGATGGTGTGTGAAGTTAGTGAGCCAAATGGAGTTGTTCTCCCACAAGAACCACTCGGCTGATCCTTCTTCAATATGCCCTTCACCAACATGCACTGTTTCCTTGATTGAATTAGCTCTCACACCAATATTTGCGTCTAGAGCCTTTGCATTGAGGGCTATCTGAAAACGGCTGTGGCGCTGAAGTTGCCTGTGAATGTGGAGTTGGTGGCATGTGAAACCCGCATGTGGAGCATTCGTTTGTGTGGGATGCTCTACCAGGTTCATTCCTAGATAATGCACTCAAAGGGCACTAAGCATAGAGTGTGAAAACTGAGTTTCCTTGAGAGCTGCTTGGAAGCCTGATGGTGTGTGAAGTTAGTGAGCCAAATGGAGTTGTTCTCCCACAAGAACCACTCGGCTGATCCTTCTTCAATTTGCACTTCACCAACATGCAGTGTTTCCTTGATTGAATTAGCTCTCACACCAATATTTGCGTCTAGAGCCTTTGCATTGAGGGCTATCTGAAAACGGCTGTGGCGCTGAAGTTGCGTGAGAATGTGGAGCTGGTGGCATGTGAAACCCGCATGTGGAGCATTCGTTTGTGTGGGATGCTCTACCAGGTTCAATCCTAGATAATGCACTCAAAGGGCACTAAGCATAGAGTGTGAAAACTGAGTTTCCTTGAGAGCTGCTTGGAAGCCTGATGGTGTGTGAAGTTAGTGAGCCAAATGAAGTTGTTCTCCCACAAGAACCACTCGGCTGATTCTTCTTCAATATGCCCTTCACCAACATGCAGTGTTTCCTTGATTGAATTATCTCTCACACCAATATTTGCGTCTAGAGCCTTTGCATTGAGGGCAATCTGAAAACGGCTGTGGCGCTGAAGTTGCGTGACAATGTGGAGTTGGTGGCATGTGAAACCCGCATGTGGAGCATTCGTTTGTGTGGGATGCTCTACCAGGTTCATTCCTAGATAATGCACTCAAAGGGCACTAAGCATAGAGTGTGAAAACTGAGTTTCCTTGAGAGCTGCTTGGAAGCCTGATGGTGTGTGAAGTTAGTGAGCCAAATGGAGTTGTTCTCCCACAAGAACCACTCGGCTGATCCTTCTTCAATATGCCCTTCACCAACATGCAGTGTTTCCTGATTGAATTAGCTCTCACACCAATATTTGCGTCTAGAGCCTTTGCATTGAGGGCTATCTGAAAACGGCTGTGGCGCTGAAGTTGCGTGAGAATGTGGAGTTGGTGGCATGTGAAACCCGCTTGTGGAGCATTCGTTTGTGTGGGATGCTCTACCAGGTTCATTCCTAGATAATGCACTCAAAGGGCACTAAGCATAGAGTGTGAAAACTGAGTTTCCTTGAGAGCTGCTTGGAAGCCTGATGGTATGTGAAGTTAGTGAGCCAAATGGAGTTGTTCTCCCACAAGAACCACTCGGCTGATCCTTCTTCAATATGCCCTTCACCAACATGCAGTGTTTCCTTGATTGAATTAGCTCTCACACCAATATTTGCGTCTAGAGCCTTTGCATTGAGGGCTATCTGAAAACGGCTGTGGCGCTGAAGTTGCGTGAGAATGTGGAGTTGGTGGCATGTGAAACCCGCATGTGGAGCATTCGTTTGTGTGGGATGCTCTACCAGGTTCATTCCTAGATAATGCACTCAAAGGGCACTAAGCATAGAGTGTGAAAACTGAGTTTCCTTGAGAGCTGCTTGGAAGCCTGATGGTGTGTGAAGTTAGTGAGCCAAATGGAGTTGTTCTCTCACAAGAACCACTCGGCTGATCCTTCTTCAATATGCCCTTCACCAACATGCAGTGTTTCCTTGATTGAATTAGCTCTCACACCAATATTTGCGTCTAGAGCCTTTGCATTGAGGGCTATCTAAAAACGGCTGCGGCGCTGAAGTTGCCTGTGAATGTGGAGTTGGTGGCATGTGAAACCCGCATGTGGAGCATTCGTTTGTGTGGGATGCTCTACCAGGTTCATTCCTAGATAATGCACTCAAAGGGCACTAAGCATAGAGTGTGAAAACTGAGTTTCCTTGAGAGCTGCTTGGAAGCCTGATGGTGTGTGAAGTTAGTGAGCCAAATGGAGTTGTTCTCCCACAAGAACCACTCGGCTGATCCTTCTTCAATATGCCCTTCACCAACATGCACTGTTTCCTTGATTGAATTAGCTCTCACACCAATATTTGCGTCTAGAGCCTTTGCATTGAGGGCTATCTGAAAACGGCTGTGGCGCTGAAGTTGCCTGTGAATGTGGAGTTGGTGGCATGTGAAACCCTCATATGGAGCATTCGTTTGTGTGGGATGCTCTACCAGGTTCATTCCTAGATAATGCACTCAAAGGGCACTAAGCATAGAGTGTGAAAACTGAGTTTCCTTGAGAGCTGCTTGGAAGCCTGATGGTGTGTGAAGTTAGTGAGCCAAATGGAGTTGTTCTCCCACAAGAACCACTCGGCTGATCCTTCTTCAATATGCCCTTCACCAACATGCAGTGTTTCCTTGATTGAATTAGCTCTCACACCAATATTTGCGTCTAGAGCCTTTGCATTGAGGGCTATCTGAAAACGGCTGTGGCGCTGAAGTTGCGTGAGAATGTGGAGTTGGTGGCATGTGAAACCCGCATGTGGAGCATTCGTTTGTGTGGGATGCTCTACCAGGTTCATTCCTAGATAATGCACTCAAAGGGCACTAAGCATAGAGTGTGTAAACTGAGTTTCCTTGAGAGCTGCTTGGAAGCCTGATGGTGTGTGAAGTTAGTGAGCCAAATGGAGTTGTTCTCCCACAAGAACCACTCGGCTGATCCTTCTTCAATATGCCCTTCACCAACATGCAGTGTTTCCTTGATTGAATTAGCTCTCACACCAATATTTGCGTCTAGAGCCTTTGCATTGAGGGCTATCTGAAAACGGCTGTGGCGCTGAAGTTGCCTGTGAATGTGGAGTTGGTGGCATGTGAAACCCGCATGTGGAGCATTCGTTTGTGTGGGATGCTCTACCAGGTTCATTCCTAGATAATGCACTCAAAGGGCACTAAGCATAGAGTGTGAAAACTGAGTTTCCTTGAGAGCTGCTTGGAAGCCTGATGGTGTGTGAAGTTAGTGAGCCAAATGGAGTTGTTCTCCCACAAGAACCACTCGGCTGATCCTTCTTCAATATGCCCTTCACCAACATGCAGTGTTTCCTTGATTGAATTAGCTCTCACACCAATATTTGCGTCTAGAGCCTTTGCATTGAGGGCTATCTGAAAACGGCTGTGGCGCTGAAGTTGCGTGAGAATGTGGAGTTGGTGGCATGTGAAACCCGCATGTGGAGCATTCGTTTGTGTGGGATGCTCTACCAGGTTCATTCCTAGATAATGCACTCAAAGGGCACTAAGCATAGAGTGTGAAAACTGAGTTTCCTTGAGAGCTGCTTGGAAGCCTGATGGTGTGTGAAGTTAGTGAGCCAAATGGAGTTGTTCTCCCACAAGAACCACTCGGCTGATCCTTCTTCAATATGCCCTTCACCAACATGCACTGTTTCCTTGATTGAATTAGCTCTCACACCAATATTTGCGTCTAGAGCCTTTGCATTGAGGGCTATCTGAAAACGGCTGTGGCGCTGAAGTTGCCTGTGAATGTGGAGTTGGTGGCATGTGAAACCCTCATATGGAGCATTCGTTTGTGTGGGATGCTCTACCAGGTTCATTCCTAGATAATGCACTCAAAGGGCACTAAGCATAGAGTGTGAAAACTGAGTTTCCTTGAGAGCTGCTTGGAAGCCTGATGGTGTGTGAAGTTAGTGAGCCAAATGGAGTTGTTCTCCCACAAGAACCACTCGGCTGATCCTTCTTCAATATGCCCTTCACCAACATGCAGTGTTTCCTTGATTGAATTAGCTCTCACACCAATATTTGCGTCTAGAGCCTTTGCATTGAGGGCTATCTGAAAACGGCTGTGGCGCTGAAGTTGCGTGAGAATGTGGAGTTGGTGGCATGTGAAACCCGCATGTGGAGCATTCGTTTGTGTGGGATGCTCTACCAGGTTCATTCCTAGATAATGCACTCAAAGGGCACTAAGCATAGAGTGTGTAAACTGAGTTTCCTTGAGAGCTGCTTGGAAGCCTGATGGTGTGTGAAGTTAGTGAGCCAAATGGAGTTGTTCTCCCACAAGAACCACTCGGCTGATCCTTCTTCAATATGCCCTTCACCAACATGCAGTGTTTCCTTGATTGAATTAGCTCTCACACCAATATTTGCGTCTAGAGCCTTTGCATTGAGGGCTATCTGAAAACGGCTGTGGCGCTGAAGTTGCCTGTGAATGTGGAGTTGGTGGCATGTGAAACCCGCATGTGGAGCATTCGTTTGTGTGGGATGCTCTACCAGGTTCATTCCTAGATAATGCACTCAAAGGGCACTAAGCATAGAGTGTGAAAACTGAGTTTCCTTGAGAGCTGCTTGGAAGCCTGATGGTGTGTGAAGTTAGTGATCCAAATGGAGTTGTTCTCCCACAAGAACCACTCGGCTGATCCATCTTCAATATGCCCTTCACCAACATGCAGTGTTTCCTTGATTGAATTAGCTCTCACACCAATATTTGCGTCTAGAGCCTTTGCATTGAGGGCTATCTGAAAACGGCTGTGGCGCTGAAGTTGCGTGAGAATGTGGAGTTGGTGGCATGTGAAACCCGCATGTGGAGCATTCGTTTGTGTGGGATGCTCTACCAGGTTCATTCCTAGATAATGCACTCAAAGGGCACTAAGCATAGAGTGTGAAAACTGAATTTCCTTGAGAGCTGCTTGGAAGCCTGATGGTGTGTGAAGTTAGTGAGCCAAATGGAGTTGTTCTCCCACAAGAACCACTCGGCTGATCCTTCTTCAATATGCCCTTCACCAACATGCAGTGTTTCCTGATTGAATTAGCTCTCACACCAATATTTGCGTCTAGAGCCTTTGCATTGAGGGCTATCTGAAAACGGCTGTGGCGCTGAAGTTGCGTGAGAATGTGGAGTTGGTGGCATGTGAAACCCGCTTGTGGAGCATTCGTTTGTGTGGGATGCTCTACCAGGTTCATTCCTAGATAATGCACTCAAAGGGCACTAAGCATAGAGTGTGAAAACTGAGTTTCCTTGAGAGCTGCTTGGAAGCCTGATGGTGTGTGAAGTTAGTGAGCCAAATGGAGTTGTTCTCTCACAAGAACCACTCGGCTGATCCTTCTTCAATATGCCCTTCACCAACATGCAGTGTTTCCTTGATTGAATTAGCTCTCACACCAATATTTGCGTCTAGAGCCTTTGCATTGAGGGCTATCTAAAAACGGCTGCGGCGCTGAAGTTGCCTGTGAATGTGGAGTTGGTGGCATGTGAAACCCGCATGTGGAGCATTCGTTTGTGTGGGATGCTCTACCAGCTTCATTTCAGTACTTGGCACTCAAAGGGCACTAAGCATAGAGTGTGAAAACTGAGTTTCCTTGAGAGCTGCTTGGAAGCCTGATGGTGTGTGAAGTTAGTGAGCCAAATGGAGTTGTTCTCCCACAAGAACCACTCGGCTGATCCTTCTTCAATATGCCCTTCACCAACATGCACTGTTTCCTTGATTGAATTAGCTCTCACACCAATATTTGCGTCTAGAGCCTTTGCATTGAGGGCTATCTGAAAACGGCTGTGGCGCTGAAGTTGCCTGTGAATGTGGAGTTGGTGGCATGTGAAACCCTCATATGGAGCATTCGTTTGTGTGGGATGCTCTACCAGGTTCATTCCTAGATAATGCACTCAAAGGGCACTAAGCATAGAGTGTGAAAACTGAGTTTCCTTGAGAGCTGCTTGGAAGCCTGATGGTGTGTGAAGTTAGTGAGCCAAATGGAGTTGTTCTCCCACAAGAACCACTCGGCTGATCCTTCTTCAATATGCCCTTCACCAACATGCAGTGTTTCCTTGATTGAATTAGCTCTCACACCAATATTTGCGTCTAGAGCCTTTGCATTGAGGGCTATCTGAAAACGGCTGTGGCGCTGAAGTTGCGTGAGAATGTGGAGTTGGTGGCATGTGAAACCCGCATGTGGAGCATTCGTTTGTGTGGGATGCTCTACCAGGTTCATTCCTAGATAATGCACTCAAAGGGCACTAAGCATAGAGTGTGAAAACTGAGTTTCCTTGAGAGCTGCTTGGAAGCCTGATGGTGTGTGAAGTTAGTGAGCCAAATGGAGTTGTTCTCCCACAAGAACCACTCGGCTGATCCTTCTTCAATATGCCCTTCACCAACATGCAGTGTTTCCTTGATTGAATTAGCTCTCACACCAATATTTGCGTCTAGAGCCTTTGCATTGAGGGCTATCTGAAAACGGCTGTGGCGCTGAAGTTGCCTGTGAATGTGGAGTTGGTGGCATGTGAAACCCGCATGTGGAGCATTCGTTTGTGTGGGATGCTCTACCAGGTTCATTCCTAGATAATGCACTCAAAGGGCACTAAGCATAGAGTGTGAAAACTGAGTTTCCTTGAGAGCTGCTTGGAAGCCTGATGGTGTGTGAAGTTAGTGATCCAAATGGAGTTGTTCTCCCACAAGAACCACTCGGCTGATCCATCTTCAATATGCCCTTCACCAACATGCAGTGTTTCCTTGATTGAATTAGCTCTCACACCAATATTTGCGTCTAGAGCCTTTGCATTGAGGGCTATCTGAAAACGGCTGTGGCGCTGAAGTTGCGTGAGAATGTGGAGTTGGTGGCATGTGAAACCCGCATGTGGAGCATTCGTTTGTGTGGGATGCTCTACCAGGTTCATTCCTAGATAATGCACTCAAAGGGCACTAAGCATAGAGTGTGAAAACTGAGTTTCCTTGAGAGCTGCTTGGAAGCCTGATGGTGTGTGAAGTTAGTGAGCCAAATGGAGTTGTTCTCCCACAAGAACCACTCGGCTGATCCTTCTTCAATATGCCCTTCACCAACATGCAGTGTTTCCTTGATTGAATTAGCTCTCACACCAATATTTGCGTCTAGAGCCTTTGCATTGAGGGCTATCTGAAAACGGCTGTGGCGCTGAAGTTGCGTGAGAATGTGGAGTTGGTGGCATGTGAAATCCGCATGTGGAGCATTCGTTTGTGTGGGATGCTCTACCAGGTTCATTCCTAGATATTGCACTCAAAGGGCACTAAGCATAGAGTGTGAAAACTGAGTTTCCTTGAGAGCTGCTTGGAAGCCTGATGGTGTGTGAAGTTAGTGAGCCAAATGGAGTTGTTCTCCCACAAGAACCACTCGGCCGATCCTTCTTCAATATGCCCTTCACCAACATGCAGTGTTTCCTTGATTGAATTAGCTCTCACACCAATATTTGCGTCTAGAGCCTTTGCATTGAGGGCTATCTGAAAACGGCTGAGGCGCTGAAGTTGCCTGTGAATGTGGAGTTGGTGGCATGTGAAACCCGCATGTGGAGCATTCGTTTGTGTGGGATGCTCTACCAGGTTCATTCCTAGATAATGCACTCAAAGGGCACTAAGCATAGAGTGTGAAAACTGAGTTTCCTTGAGAGCTGCTTGGAAGCCTGATGGTGTGTGAAGTTAGTGAGCCAAATGGAGTTGTTCTCCCACAAGAACCACTCGGCTGATCCTTCTTCAATATGCCCTTCACCAACATGCAGTGTTTCCTTGATTGAATTAGCTCTCACACTAATATTTGCGTCTAGAGACTTTGCATTGAGGGCTATCTGAAAACGGCTGTGGCGCTGAAGTTGCGTGAGAATGTGGAGTTGGTGGCATGTGAAACCGGCATGTGGAGCATTCGTTTGTGTGGGATGCTCTACCAGGTTCATTCCTAGATAATGCACTCAAAGGGCACTAAGCATAGAGTGTGAAAACTGAGTTTCCTTGAGAGCTGCTTGGAAGCCTGATGGTGTGTGAAGTTAGTGAGGCAAATAGAGTTGTTCTCCCACAAGAACCACTCGGCTGATCCTTCTTCAATATGCCCTTCACCAACATGCACTGTTTCCTTGATTGAATTAGCTCTCACACCAATATTTGCGTCTAGAGCCTTTGCATTGAGGGCTATCTGAAAACGGCTGTGGCGCTGAAGTTGCGTGAGAATGTGGAGTTGGTGGCATGTGAAACCCGCATGTGGAGCATTCGTTTGTGTGGGATGCTCTACCGGGTTCATTCCTAGATATTGCACTCAAAGGGCACTAAGCATAGAGTGTGAAAACTGAGTTTCCTTGAGAGCTGCTTGGAAGCCTGATGGTGTGTGAAGTTAGTGAGCCAAATGGAGTTGTTCTCCCACAAGAACCACTCGGCTGATCCTTCTTCAATATGCCCTTCACCAACATGCAGTGTTTCCTTGATTGAATTAGCTCTCACACCAATATTTGCGTCTAGAGCCTTTGCATTGAGGGCTATCTGAAAACGGCTGTGGCGCTGAAGTTGCGTGAGAATGTGGAGTTGGTGGCATGTGAAACCCGCATGTGGAGCATTCGTTTGTGTGGGATGCTCTACCAGGTTCATTCCTAGATAATGCACTCAAAGGGCACTAAGCATAGAGTGTGAAACTGAGTTTCCTTGAGAGCTGCTTGGAAGCCTGATGGTGTGTGAAGTTAGTGATCCAAATGAAGTTGTTCTCCCACAAGAACCACTCGGCTGATTCTTCTTCAATATGCCCTTCACCAACATGCAGTGTTTCCTTGATTGAATTAGCTCTCACACCAATATTTGCGTCTAGATCCTTTGCATTGAGGGCTATCTGAAAACGGCTGTGGCGCTGAAGTTGCGTGAGAATGTGGAGTTGGTGGCATGTGAAACCCGCATGTGGAGCATTCGTTTGTGTGGGATGCTCTACCAGGTTCATTCCTAGATGATGCACTCAAAGGGCACTAAGCATAGAGTGTGAAAACTGAGTTTCCTTGAGAGCTGCTTGGAAGCCTGATGGAGTGTGAAGTTAGTGAGCCAAATAGAGTTGTTCTCCCACAAGAACCACTCGGCTGATCCTTCTTCAATATGCCCTTCACCAACATGCAGTGTTTCCTTGATTGAATTAGCTCTCACACCAATATTTGCGTCTAGAGCCTTTGCATTGAGGGCTATCTGAAAACGGCTGTGGCGCTGAAGTTGCGTGAGAATGTGGAGTTGGTGGGATGTGAAATCCGCATGTGGAGCATTCGTTTGTGTGGGATGCTCTACCAGGTTCATTCCTAGATAATGCACTCAAAGGGCACTAAGCATAGAGTGTGAAAACTGAGTTTCCTTGAGAGCTGCTTGGAAGCCTGATGGTGTGTGAAGTTAGTGAGCCAAATGGAGTTGTTCTCCCACAAGAACCACTCTGCTGATCCTGCTTCAATATGCCCTTCACCAACATGCACTGTTTCCTTGATTGAATTAGCTCTCACACCAATATTTGCGTCTAGAGCCTTTGCATTGAGGGCTATCTGAAAACGGCTGTGGCACTGAAGTTGCCTGTGAATGTGGAGTTGGTGGCATGTGAAACCCGCATGTGGAGCATTCGTTTGTGTGGGATGCTCTACCAGGTTCATTCCTAGATAATGCACTCAAAGGGCACTAAGCATAGAGTGTGAAAACTGAGTTTCCTTGAGAGCTGCTTGGAAGCCTGATGGTGTGTGAAGTTAGTGAGCCAAATGGAGTTGTTCTCCCACAAGAACCACTCGGCTGATCCTTCTTCAATACGCCCTTCACCAACATGCAGTGTTTCCTTGATTGAATTAGCTCTCACACCAATATTTGCGTCTAGAGACTTTGCATTGAGGGCTATCTGAAAACGGCTGTGGCGCTGAAGTTGCGTGAGAATGTGGAGTTGGTGGCATGTGAAACCGGCATGTGGAGCATTCGTTTGTGTGGGATGCTCTACCAGGTTCATTCCTAGATAATGCACTCAAAGGGCACTAAGCATAGAGTGTGAAAACTGAGTTTCCTTGAAAGCTGCTTGGAAGCCTGATGGTGTGTGAAGTTAGTGAGCCAAATGGAGTTGTTCTCCCACAAGAACCACTCTGCTGATCCTTCTTCAATATGCCCTTCACCAACATGCAGTGTTTCCTTGATTGAATTAGCTCTCACACCAATATTTGCGTCTAGATCCTTTGCATTGAGGGCTATCTGAAAACGGCTGTGGCGCTGAAGTTGCCTGTCAATGTGGAGTTGGTGGCATGTGAAACCCGCATGTGGAGCATTCGTTTGTGTGGGATGCTCTACCAGGTTCATTCCTAGATATTGCACTCAAAGGGCACTAAGCATAGAGTGTGAAAACTGAGTTTCCTTGAGAGCTGCTTGGAAGCCTGATGGTGTGTGAAGTTAGTGAGCCAAATGGAGTTGTTCTCCCACAAGAACCACTCGGCTGATCCTTCTTCAATATGCCCTTCACCAACATGCACTGTTTCCTTGATTGAATTAGCTCTCACACCAATATTTGCGTCTAGAGCCTTTGCATTGAGGGCTATCTGAAAACGGCTGTGGCGCTGAAGTTGCCTGCGAATGTGGAGTTGGTGGCATGTGAAACCCGCATGTGGAGCATTCGTTTGTGTGGGATGCTCTACCAGGTTCATTCCTAGATAATGCACTCAAAGGGCACTAAGCATAGAGTGTGAAAACTGAGTTTCCTTGAGAGCTGCTTGGAAGCCTGATGGTGTGTGAAGTTAGTGATCCAAATGAAGTTGTTCTCCCACAAGAACCACTCGGCTGATTCTTCTTCAATATGCCCTTCACCAACATGCAGTGTTTCCTTGATTGAATTAGCTCTCACACCAATATTTGTGTCTAGAGCCTTTGCATTGAGGGCTATCTGAAAACGGCTGTGGCGCTGAAGTTGCCTGTGAATGTGGAGTTGGTGGCATGTGAAACCCGCATGTGGAGCATTCGTTTGTGTGGGATGCTCTACCAGGTTCATTCCTAGATGATGCACTCAAAGGGCACTAAGCATAGAGTGTGAAAACTGAGTTTCCTTGAGAGCTGCTTGGAAGCCTGATGGAGTGTGAAGTTAGTGAGCCAAATAGAGTTGTTCTCCCACAAGAACCACTCGGCTGATCCTTCTTCAATATGCCCTTCACCAACATGCACTGTTTCCTTGATTGAATTAGCTCTCACACCAATATTTGCGTCTAGAGCCTTTGCATTGAGGGCTAACTGAAAACGGCTGTGGCGCTGAAGTTGCCTGTGAATGTGGAGTTGGTGGCATGTGAAACCCGCATGTGGAGCATTCGTTTGTGTGGGATGCTCTACCAGGTTCATTCCTAGATAATGCACTCAAAGGGCACTAAGCATAGAGTGTGAAAACTGAGTTTCCTTGAGAGCTGCTTGGAAGCCTGATGGTGTGTGAAGTTAGTGAGCCAAATGGAGTTGTTCTCCCACAAGAACCACTCGGCTGATCCTTCTTCAATATGCCCTTCACCAACATGCAGTGTTTCCTTGATTGAATTAGCTCTCACACCAATATTTGCGTCTAGAGCCTTTGCATTGAGGGCTATCTGAAAACGGCTGTGGCGCTGAAGTTGCGTGAGAATGTGGAGTTGGTGGCATGTGAAACCCGCATATGGAGCATTCGTTTGTGTGGGATGCTCTACCAGGTTCATTCCTAGATAATGCACTCAAAGGGCACTAAGCATAGAGTGTGAAAACTGAGTTTCCTTGAGAGCTGCTTGGAAGCCTGATGGTGTGTGAAGTTAGTGAGCCAAATGGAGTTGTTCTCCCACAAGAACCACTCTGCTGATCCTTCTTCAATATGCCCTTCACCAACATGCACTGTTTCCTTGATTGAAATAGCTCTCACACCAATATTTGCGTCTAGAGCCTTTGCATTGATGGCTATCTGAAAACGGCTGTGGCGCTGAAGTTGCGTGAGAATGTGGAGTTGGTGGCATGTGAAACCCGCATGTGGAGCATTCGTTTGTGTGGGATGCTCTACCAGGTTCATTCCTAGATATTGCACTCAAAGGGCACTAAGCATAGAGTGTGAAAACTGAGTTTCCTTGAGAGCTGCTTGGAAGCCTGATGGTGTGTGAAGTTAGTGAGCCAAATGGAGTTGTTCTCCCACAAGAACCACTCGGCTGATCCTTCTTCAATATGCCCTTCACCAACATGCACTGTTTCCTTGATTGAATTAGCTCTCACACCAATATTTGCGTCTAGAGCCTTTGCATTGATGGCTATCTGAAAACGGCTGTGGCGCTGAAGTTGCGTGAGAATGTGGAGTTGGTGGCATGTGAAACCCGCATGTGGAGCATTCGTTTGTGTGGGATGCTCTACCAGGTTCATTCCTAGATAATGCACTCAAAGGGCACTAAGCATAGAGTGTGAAAACTGAGTTTCCTTGAGAGCTGCTTGGAAGCCTGATGGTGTGTGAAGTTAGTGAGCCAAATGGAGTTGTTCTCCCACAAGAACCACTCGGCTGATCCTTCTTCAATATGCCCTTCACCAACATGCAGTGTTTCCTTGATTGAATTAGCTCTCACACCAATATTTGTGTCTAGAGCCTTTGCATTGAGGGCTATCTAAAATGGCTGTGCGTTGAAATTGCCTGAGAATGTGGAGTTGTGGCATGTGAAACCCGCATGTGGAGCATTCGTTTGTGTGGGATGCTCTACCAGGTTCATTCCTAGATATTGCACTCAAAGGGCACTAAGCATAGAGTGTGAAAACTGAGTTTCCTTGAGAGCTGCTTGGAAGCCTGATGGTGTGTGAAGTTAGTGAGCCAAATGGAGTTGTTCTCCCACAAGAACCACTCGGCTGATCCTTCTTCAATATGCCCTTCACCAACATGCACTGTTTCCTTGATTGAATTAGCTCTCACACCAATATTTGCGTCTAGAGCCTTTGCATTGATGGCTATCTGAAAACGGCTGTGGCGCTGAAGTTGCGTGAGAATGTGGAGTTGGTGGCATGTGAAACCCGCATGTGGAGCATTCGTTTGTGTGGGATGCTCTACCAGGTTCATTCCTAGATAATGCACTCAAAGGGCACTAAGCATAGAGTGTGAAAACTGAGTTTCCTTGAGAGCTGCTTGGAAGCCTGATGGTGTGTGAAGTTAGTGAGCCAAATGGAGTTGTTCTCCCACAAGAACCACTCGGCTGATCCTTCTTCAATATGCCCTTCACCAACATGCAGTGTTTCCTTGATTGAATTAGCTCTCACACCAATATTTGTGTCTAGAGCCTTTGCATTGAGGGCTATCTAAAATGGCTGTGCGTTGAAATTGCCTGAGAATGTGGAGTTGTGGCATGTGAAACCCGCATGTGGAGCATTCGTTTGTGTGGGATGCTCTACCAGCTTCATTTCAGTCCTAGGCAGTCAAAGGGCACTAAGCATAAAGTGTGAAAACTGAATTTCCTTGAGAGCTGCTTGGAAGCCTTATGGTGTGTGAAGTTAGTGAGCCAAATGGAGTTGTTCTCCCACAAGAACCACTCGGCTGATCCTTCTTCAATATGCCCTTCACCAACATGCACTGTTTCCTTGATTGAATTAGCTCTCACACCAATATTTGCGTCTAGAGCCTTTGCATTGAGGGCTATCTGAAAACGGCTGTGGCGCTGAAGTTGCCTGCGAATGTGGAGTTGGTGGCATGTGAAACCCGCATGTGGAGCATTCGTTTGTGTGGGATGCTCTACCAGGTTCATTCCTAGATAATGCACTCAAAGGGCACTAAGCATAGAGTGTGAAAACTGAGTTTCCTTGAGAGCTGCTTGGAAGCCTGATGGTGTGTGAAGTTAGTGATCCAAATGAAGTTGTTCTCCCACAAGAACCACTCGGCTGATTCTTCTTCAATATGCCCTTCACCAACATGCAGTGTTTCCTTGATTGAATTAGCTCTCACACCAATATTTGTGTCTAGAGCCTTTGCATTGAGGGCTATCTGAAAACGGCTGTGGCGCTGAAGTTGCCTGTGAATGTGGAGTTGGTGGCATGTGAAACCCGCATGTGGAGCATTCGTTTGTGTGGGATGCTCTACCAGGTTCATTCCTAGATGATGCACTCAAAGGGCACTAAGCATAGAGTGTGAAAACTGAGTTTCCTTGAGAGCTGCTTGGAAGCCTGATGGAGTGTGAAGTTAGTGAGCCAAATAGAGTTGTTCTCCCACAAGAACCACTCGGCTGATCCTTCTTCAATATGCCCTTCACCAACATGCACTGTTTCCTTGATTGAATTAGCTCTCACACCAATATTTGCGTCTAGAGCCTTTGCATTGAGGGCTAACTGAAAACGGCTGTGGCGCTGAAGTTGCCTGTGAATGTGGAGTTGGTGGCATGTGAAACCCGCATGTGGAGCATTCGTTTGTGTGGGATGCTCTACCAGGTTCATTCCTAGATAATGCACTCAAAGGGCACTAAGCATAGAGTGTGAAAACTGAGTTTCCTTGAGAGCTGCTTGGAAGCCTGATGGTGTGTGAAGTTAGTGAGCCAAATGGAGTTGTTCTCCCACAAGAACCACTCGGCTGATCCTTCTTCAATATGCCCTTCACCAACATGCAGTGTTTCCTTGATTGAATTAGCTCTCACACCAATATTTGCGTCTAGAGCCTTTGCATTGAGGGCTATCTGAAAACGGCTGTGGCGCTGAAGTTGCGTGAGAATGTGGAGTTGGTGGCATGTGAAACCCGCATATGGAGCATTCGTTTGTGTGGGATGCTCTACCAGGTTCATTCCTAGATAATGCACTCAAAGGGCACTAAGCATAGAGTGTGAAAACTGAGTTTCCTTGAGAGCTGCTTGGAAGCCTGATGGTGTGTGAAGTTAGTGAGCCAAATGGAGTTGTTCTCCCACAAGAACCACTCTGCTGATCCTTCTTCAATATGCCCTTCACCAACATGCACTGTTTCCTTGATTGAAATAGCTCTCACACCAATATTTGCGTCTAGAGCCTTTGCATTGATGGCTATCTGAAAACGGCTGTGGCGCTGAAGTTGCGTGAGAATGTGGAGTTGGTGGCATGTGAAACCCGCATGTGGAGCATTCGTTTGTGTGGGATGCTCTACCAGGTTCATTCCTAGATATTGCACTCAAAGGGCACTAAGCATAGAGTGTGAAAACTGAGTTTCCTTGAGAGCTGCTTGGAAGCCTGATGGTGTGTGAAGTTAGTGAGCCAAATGGAGTTGTTCTCCCACAAGAACCACTCGGCTGATCCTTCTTCAATATGCCCTTCACCAACATGCACTGTTTCCTTGATTGAATTAGCTCTCACACCAATATTTGCGTCTAGAGCCTTTGCATTGATGGCTATCTGAAAACGGCTGTGGCGCTGAAGTTGCGTGAGAATGTGGAGTTGGTGGCATGTGAAACCCGCATGTGGAGCATTCGTTTGTGTGGGATGCTCTACCAGGTTCATTCCTAGATAATGCACTCAAAGGGCACTAAGCATAGAGTGTGAAAACTGAGTTTCCTTGAGAGCTGCTTGGAAGCCTGATGGTGTGTGAAGTTAGTGAGCCAAATGGAGTTGTTCTCCCACAAGAACCACTCGGCTGATCCTTCTTCAATATGCCCTTCACCAACATGCAGTGTTTCCTTGATTGAATTAGCTCTCACACCAATATTTGTGTCTAGAGCCTTTGCATTGAGGGCTATCTAAAATGGCTGTGGCGTTGAAATTGCCTGAGAATGTGGAGTTGTGGCATGTGAAACCCGCATGTGGAGCATTCGTTTGTGTGGGATGCTCTACCAGCTTCATTTCAGTCCTAGGCAGTCAAAGGGCACTAAGCATAAAGTGTGAAAACTGAATTTCCTTGAGAGCTGCTTGGAAGCCTTATGGTGTGTGAAGTTAGTGAGCCAAATGGAGTTGTTCTCCCACAAGAACCACTCGGCTGATCCTTCTTCAATATGCCCTTCACCAACATGCAGTGTTTCCTTGATTGAATTAGCTCTCACAGCAATATTTGCGTCTAGAGCCTTTGCATTGAGGGCTATCTGAAAACGGCTGTGGCGCTGAAGTTGCCTGAGAATGTGGAGTTGGTGGCATGTGAAACTCGCATGTGGAGCATTCGTTTGTGTGGGATGCTCTACCAGCTTCATTTCAGTCCTAGGCACTCAAAGGGCATTAAGCATAAAATGTGAAAACTGAATTTCCTTGAGAGATGCTTGGAAGCCTGATGGTGTGTGAAGTTAGTGAGCCAAATGGAGTTGTTCTCCCACAAGAACCACTCGGCTGATCCTTCTTCAATATGCCCTTCACCAACATGCACTGTTTCCTTGATTGAATTAGCTCTCACACCAATATTTGAGTCTAGAGCCTTTGCATTGAGGGCTATCTGAAAATGGCTGTGGCGCTGAAGTTGCCTGTGAATGTGGAGTTGGTGGCATGTGAAACCCGCATGTGGAGCATTCGTTTGTGTGGGATGCTCTACCAGCTTCATTTCAGTCCTAGGCACTCAAAGGGCACTAAGCATAGAGTGTGAAAACTGAATTTCCTTGAGAGCTGCTTGGAAGCCTGATGGTGTGTGAAGTTAGTGAGCCAAATGGAGTTGTTCTCCCACAAGAACCACTCGGCTGATCCTTCTTCAATATGCCCTTCACCAACATGCACTGTTTCCTTGATTGAATTAGCTCTCACACCAATATTTGCGTCTAGAGCCTTTGCATTGAGGGCTATCTGAAAACGGCTGTGGCGCTGAAGTTGCGTGAGAATGTGGAGTTGGTGGCATGTGAAACCCGCATATGGAGCATTCGTTTGTGTGGGATGCTCTACCAGGTCTACCAGGTTCATTCCTAGATAATGCACTCAAAGGGCACTAAGCATAGAGTGTGAAAACTGAGTTTCCTTGAGAGCTGCTTGGAAGCCTGATGGTGTGTGAAGTTAGTGAGCCAAATGGAGTTGTTCTCCCACAAGAACCACTCTGCTGATCCTTCTTCAATATGCCCTTCACCAACATGCACTGTTTCCTTGATTGAAATAGCTCTCACACCAATATTTGCGTCTAGAGCCTTTGCATTGATGGCTATCTGAAAACGGCTGTGGCGCTGAAGTTGCGTGAGAATGTGGAGTTGGTGGCATGTGAAACCCGCATGTGGAGCATTCGTTTGTGTGGGATGCTCTACCAGGTTACATTCCTAGATATTGCACTCAAAGGGCACTAAGCATAGAGTGTGAAAACTGAGTTTCCTTGAGAGCTGCTTGGAAGCCTGATGGTGTGTGAGTTAGTGAGCCAAATGGAGTTGTTCTCCACAAGAACCACTCGGCTGATCCTTCTTCAATATGCCCTTCACCAACATGCACTGTTTCCTTGATTGAATTAGCTCTCACACCAATATTTGCGTCTAGAGCCTTTGCATTGATGGCTATCTGAAAACGGCTGTGGCGCTGAAGTTGCGTGAGAATGTGGAGTTGGTGGCATGTGAAACCCGCATGTGGAGCATTCGTTTGTGTGGGATGCTCTACCAGGTTCATTCCTAGATAATGCACTCAAAGGGCACTAAGCATAGAGTGTGAAAACTGAGTTTCCTTGAGAGCTGCTTGGAAGCCTGATGGTGTGTGAAGTTAGTGAGCCAAATGGAGTTGTTCTCCCACAAGAACCACTCGGCTGATCCTTCTTCAATATGCCCTTCACCAACATGCAGTGTTTCCTTGATTGAATTAGCTCTCACACCAATATTTGTGTCTAGAGCCTTTGCATTGAGGGCTATCTAAAATGGCTGTGCGTTGAAATTGCCTGAGAATGTGGAGTTGTGGCATGTGAAACCCGCATGTGGAGCATTCGTTTGTGTGGGATGCTCTACCAGCTTCATTTCAGTCCTAGGCAGTCAAAGGGCACTAAGCATAAAGTGTGAAAACTGAATTTCTTGAGAGCTGCTTGGAAGCCTTATGGTGTGTGAAGTTAGTGAGCCAAATGGAGTTGTTCTCCCACAAGAACCACTCGGCTGATCCTTCTTCAATATGCCCTTCACCAACATGCACTGTTTCCTTGATTGAATTAGCTCTCACACCAATATTTGCGTCTAGAGCCTTTGCATTGAGGGCTATCTGAAAACGGCTGTGGCGCTGAAGTTGCCTGCGAATGTGGAGTTGGTGGCATGTGAAACCCGCATGTGGAGCATTCGTTTGTGTGGGATGCTCTACCAGGTCATTCCTAGATAATGCACTCAAAGGGCACTAAGCATAGAGTGTGAAAACTGAGTTTCCTTGAGAGCTGCTTGGAAGCCTGATGGTGTGTGAAGTTAGTGATCCAAATGAAGTTGTTCTCCACAAGAACCACTCGGCTGATTCTTCTTCAATATGCCCTTCACCAACATGCAGTGTTTCCTTGATTGAATTAGCTCTCACACCAATATTTGTGTCTAGAGCCTTTGCATTGAGGGCTATCTGAAAACGGCTGTGGCGCTGAAGTTGCCTGTGAATGTGGAGTTGGTGGCATGTGAAACCCGCATGTGGAGCATTCGTTTTGTGGGATGCTCTACCAGGTTCATTCCTAGATGATGCACTCAAAGGGCACTAAGCATAGAGTGTGAAAACTGAGTTTCCTTGAGAGCTGCTTGGAAGCCTGATGGAGTGTGAAGTTAGTGAGCCAAATAGAGTTGTTCTCCCACAAGAACCACTCGGCTGATCCTTCTTCAATATGCCCTTCACCAACATGCACTGTTTCCTTGATTGAATTAGCTCTCACACCAATATTTGCGTCTAGAGCCTTTGCATTGAGGGCTAACTGAAAACGGCTGTGGCGCTGAAGTTGCCTGTGAATGTGGAGTTGGTGGCATGTGAAACCCGCATGTGGAGCATTCGTTTGTGTGGGATGCTCTACCAGGTTCATTCCTAGATAATGCACTCAAAGGGCACTAAGCATAGAGTGTGAAAACTGAGTTTCCTTGAGAGCTGCTTGGAAGCCTGATGGTGTGTGAAGTTAGTGAGCCAAATGGAGTTGTTCTCCCACAAGAACCACTCGGCTGATCCTTCTTCAATATGCCCTTCACCAACATGCAGTGTTTCCTTGATTGAATTAGCTCTCACACCAATATTTGCGTCTAGAGCCTTTGCATTGAGGGCTATCTGAAAACGGCTGTGGCGCTGAAGTTGCGTGAGAATGTGGAGTTGGTGGCATGTGAAACCCGCATATGGAGCATTCGTTTGTGTGGGATGCTCTACAGGTTCATTCCTAGATAATGCACTCAAAGGGCACTAAGCATAGAGTGTGAAACTGAGTTTCCTTGAGAGCTGCTTGGAAGCCTGATGGTGTGTCTGTGAAGTTAGTGAGCCAAATGGAGTTGTTCTCCCACAAGAACCACTCTGCTGATCCTTCTTCAATATGCCCTTCACCAACATGCACTGTTTCCTTGATTGAAATAGCTCTCACACCAATATTTGCGTCTAGAGCCTTTGCATTGATGGCTATCTGAAAACGGCTGTGGCGCTGAAGTTGCGTGAGATGTGGAGTTGGTGGCATGTGAAACCCGCATGTGGAGCATTCGTTTGTGTGGGATGCTCTACCAGGTTCATTCCTAGATATTGCACTCAAAGGGCACTAAGCATAGAGTGTGAAAACTGAGTTTCCTTGAGAGCTGCTTGGAAGCCTGATGGTGTGTGAAGTTAGTGAGCCAAATGGAGTTGTTCTCCCACAAGAACCACTCGGCTGATCCTTCTTCAATATGCCCTTCACCAACATGCACTGTTTCCTTGATTGAATTAGCTCTCACACCAATATTTGCGTCTAGAGCCTTTGCATTGATGGCTATCTGAAAACGGCTGTGGCGCTGAAGTTGCGTGAGAATGTGGAGTTGGTGGCATGTGAAACCCGCATGTGGAGCATTCGTTTGTGTGGGATGCTCTACAGGTTCATTCCTAGATAATGCACTCAAAGGGCACTAAGCATAGAGTGTGAAAACTGAGTTTCCTTGAGAGCTGCTTGGAAGCCTGATGGTGTGTGAAGTTAGTGAGCCAAATGGAGTTGTTCTCCCACAAGAACCACTCGGCTGATCCTTCTTCAATATGCCCTTCACCAACATGCAGTGTTTCCTTGATTGAATTAGCTCTCACACCAATATTTGTGTCTAGAGCCTTTGCATTGAGGGCTATCTAAAATGCTGTGGCGTTGAAATTGCCTGAGAATGTGGAGTTGTGGCATGTGAAACCCGCATGTGGAGCATTCGTTTGTGTGGGATGCTCTACCAGCTTCATTCAGTCCTAGGCAGTCAAAGGGCACTAAGCATAAAGTGTGAAAACTGAATTTCCTTGAGAGCTGCTTGGAAGCCTTATGGTGTGTGAAGTTAGTGAGCCAAATGGAGTTGTTCTCCCCACAAGAACCACTCGGCTGATCCTTCTTCAATATGCCCTTCACCAACATGCAGTGTTTCCTTGATTGAATTAGCTCTCACAGCAATATTTGCGTCTAGAGCCTTTGCATTGAGGGCTATCTGAAACGGCTGTGGCGCTGAAGTTGCCTGAGAATGTGGAGTTGGTGGCATGTGAAACTCGCATGTGGAGCATTCGTTTGTGTGGGATGCTCTACCAGCTTCATTTCAGTCCTAGGCACTCAAAGGGCATTAAGCATAAAATGTGAAAACTGAATTTCTTGAGAGATGCTTGGAAGCCTGATGGTGTGTGAAGTTAGTGAGCCAAATGGAGTTGTTCTCCCACAAGAACCACTCGGCTGATCCTTCTTCAATATGCCCTTCACCAACATGCACTGTTTCCTTGATTGAATTAGCTCTCACACCAATATTGAGTCTAGAGCCTTTGCATTGAGGGCTATCTGAAAATGGCTGTGGCGCTGAAGTTGCCTGTGAATGTGGAGTTGGTGGCATGTGAAACCCGCATGTGGAGCATTCGTTTGTGTGGGATGCTCTACCAGCTTCATTTCAGTCCTAGGCACTCAAAGGGCACTAAGCATAGAGTGTGAAAACTGAATTTCCTTGAGAGCTGCTTGGAAGCCTGATGGTGTGTGAAGTTAGTGAGCCAAATGGAGTTGTTCTCCCACAAGAACCACTCGGCTGATCCTTCTTCAATATGCCCTTCACCAACATGCACTGTTTCCTTGATTGAATTAGCTCTCACACCAATATTTGCGTCTAGAGCCTTTGCATTGAGGGCTATCTGAAAACGGCTGTGGCGCTGAAGTTGCGTGAGAATGTGGAGTTGGTGGCATGTGAAACCCGCATGTGGAGCATTCGTTTGTGTGGGATGCTCTACCAGGTTCATTCCTAGATAATGCACTCAAAGGGCACTAAGCATAGAGTGTGAAAACTGAGTTTCCTTGAGAGCTGCTTGGAAGCCTGATGGTGTGTGAAGTTAGTGAGCCAAATGGAGTTGTTCTCCCACAAGAACCACTCGGCTGATCCTTCTTCAATATGCCCTTCACCAACATGCAGTGTTTCCTTGATTGAATTAGCTCTCACACCAATATTTGTGTCTAGAGCGTTTGCATTGAGGGCTATCTGAAAACGGCTGTGGCGCTGAAGTGCCTGAGAATGTGGAGTTGGTGGCATGTGAAAACCGCATGTGGAGCATTCGTTTGTGTGGGATGCTCTACCAGGTTCATTTCAGTCCTAGGCACCAAAGGGCACTAAGCATAGAGTGTGAAAACTGAGTTTCCTTGAGAGCTGCTTGGAAGCCTGATGGTGTGTGAAGTTAGTGAGCCAAATGGAGTTGTTCTCCCACAAGAACCACTAGGCCGATCCTTCTTCAGTATGCCCTTCACCAACATGCAGTGTTTCCTTGATTGAATTAGCTCTCACACCAATATTTGGGTCTAGAGCCTTTGCATTGAGGGCTATCTGAAAACGGCTGTGGCGCAGAAGTGGCTGAGAATGTGGAGTTGGTGGCATGTGAAACCCGCATGTGGAGCATTCGTTTGTGTGGGATGCTCTACCAGGTTCATTCCTAGATAATGCACTCAAAGGGCACTAAGCATAGAGTGTGAAAACTGAGTTTCCTTGAGAGCTGCTTGGAAGCCTGATGGTGTGTGAAGTTAGTGAGCCAAATAGATTTGTTCTCCCACAAGAACCACTCGGCTGATCCTTCTTCAATATGCCCTTCACCAACATGCAGTGTTTCCTTGATTGAATTAGCTCTCACACCAATATTTGCGTCTAGAGCCTTTGCATTGAGGGCTATCTGAAAACGGCTGTGGCGCTGAAGTTGCGTGAGAATGTGGAGTTGGTGGCATGTGAAACCCGCATGTGGAGCATTCGTTTGTGTGGGTTCTCACCAAGCTTCATTTCAGTCCTAGTTACTCAAAGTGCACTAAGCATAGAGTGTGAAAACTGAGTTTCCTTGAGATCTGCTTGGAAGCCTGATGGTGTGTGAAGTTAGTGAGCCAAATGGAGTTGTTCTCCCACAAGAACCACTCTGCCGATCCTTCTTCAATATGCCCTTCACCAACATGCAGTGTTTCCTTGATTGAATTAGCTCTCACACCAATATTTGCGTCTAGATCCTTTGCATTGAGGACTATCTGAAAACGGCTGTGGCGCTGAAGTTGCCTGAGAATGTGGAGTTGGTGGCATGTGAAACTCGCATGTGGAGCATTCGTTTGTGTGGGATGCTCTACCAGCTTCATTTCAGTACTTGGCACTCAAAGGGCACTAAGCATAAAGTGTGAAAACTGAATTTCCTTGAGAGATGCTTGGAAGCCTGATGGTGTGTGAAGTTAGTGAGCCAAATGGAGTTGTTCTCCCACAGGAACCACTCTGCCGATCCATCTTCAATATGCCCTTCACCAACATGCAGTGTTTCCTTGATTGAATTAGCTCTCACACCAATATTTGCGTCTAGAGTCTTTGCATTGAGGACTATCTGAAAACGGCTGTGGCTCTGAAGTTGCGTGAGAATGTGGAGTTGGTGGCATGTGAAACTCGCATGTGGAGCATTCGTTTGTGTGGGATGCTCTACCAGCTTCATTTCAGTCCTAGGCACTCAAAGGGCACTAAGCATAGAGTGTGAAAACTGAATTTCCTTGAGAGATGCTTAGAAGCCTGATGGTGTGTGAAGTTAGTGAGCCAAATGGAGTTGTTCTCCCACAAGAACCACTCGGCTGATCCTTCTTCAATATGCCCTTCACCAACATGCAGTGTTTCCTTGATTGAATTAGCTCTCACACCAATATTTGAGTCTAGAGACTTTGCATTGAGGGCTATCTGAAAATGGCTGTGGCGCTGAAGTTGCCTGTGAATGTGGAGTTGGTGGCATGTGAAACCCGCATGTGGAGCATTCGTTTGTGTGGGATGCTCTACCAGCTTCATTTCAGTCCTAGGCACTCAAAGGGCACTAAGCATAGAGTGTGAAAACTGAGTTTCCTTGAGAGCTGCTTGGAAGCCTGATGGTGTGTGAAGTTAGTGAGCCAAATGGAGTTGTTCTCCCACAAGAACCACTCGGCTGATCCTTCTTCAATATGCCCTTCACCAACATGCAGTGTTTCCTTGATTGAATTAGCTCTCACACCAATATTTGTGTCTAGAGCCTTTGCATTGAGGGCTATCTGAAAACGGTTGTGGCGCTGAAGTTGCCTGTGAATGTGGAGTTGGTAGCATGTGAAACCCGCATGTGGAGCATTCGTTTGTGTGGGATGCTCTACCAGGTTCATTCCTAGATAATGCACTCAAAGGGCACTAAGCATAGAGTATGAAAACTGAGTTTCCTTGAGAGCTGCTTGGAAGCCTGATGGTGTGTGAAGTTAGTGAGCCAAATGGAGTTGTTCTCCCACAAGAACCACCCGGCTGATCCTTCTTCAATATGCCCCTCACCAACATGCAGTGTTTCCTTGATTGAATTAGCTCTCACACCAATATTTGTGTCTAGAGCCTTTGCATTGAGGGCTATCTGAAAACGGCTGTGGCGCTGAAGTTGCGTGAGAATGTGGAGTTGGTGGCATGTGAAACCCGCATGTGGAGCATTCGTTTCTGTTGGATGCTCTACCAGCTTCATTTCAGTCCTAGGCACTCAAAGGGCACTAAGCATAGAGTGTGAAAACTGAGTTTCCTTGAGAGCTGCTTGGAAGCCTGATGGTGTGTGAAGTTAGTGAGCCAAATGGAGTTGTTCTCCCACAAGAACCACTCGGCTGATCCTTCTTCAATATGCCCTTCACCAACATGCAGTGTTTCCTTGATTGAATTAGCTCTCACACCAATATTTGCGTCTAGAGCCTTTGCATTGAGGGCTATCTGAAAACGGCTGTGGCGCTGAAGTGCCTGAGAATGTGGAGTTGGTGGCATGTGAAACCCGCATGTGGAGCATTCGTTTGTGTGGGATGCTCTACCAGCTTCATTTCAGTACTTGGCACTCAAAGGGTACTAAGCATAAAGTGTGAAAACTGAATTTCCTTGAGAGCTGCTTGGAAGCCTGATGGTGTGTGAAGTTAGTGAGCCAAATGGAGTTGTTCTCCCACAAGAACCACTCTGCCGATCCTTCTTCAATATGCCCTTCACAAACATGCAGTGTTTCCTTGATTGAATTAGCTCTCACACCAATATTTGCGTCTAGAGCCTTTGCATTGAGGACTATCTGAAAACGGCTGTGGCGCTGAAGTTGCCTGAGAATGTGGAGTTGGTGGCATGTGAAACCCGCATGTGGAGCATTCGTTTGTGTGGGATGCTCTACCAGGTTCATTCCTAGATAATGCACTCAAAGGGCACTAAGCATAGAGTATGAAAACTGAGTTTCCTTGAGAGCTGCTTGGAAGCCTGATGGTGTGTGAAGTTAGTGAGCCAAATGGAGTTGTTCTCCCACAAGAACCACTCGGCTGATCCTTCTTCAATATGCCCCTCACCAACATGCAGTGTTTCCTTGATTGAATTAGCTCTCACACCAATATTTGTGTCTAGAGCCTTTGCATTGAGGGCTATCTGAAAACGGCTGTGGCGCTGAAGTTGCGTGAGAATGTGGAGTTGGTGGCATGTGAAACCCGCATGTGGAGCATTCGTTTCTGTTGGATGCTCTACCAGCTTCATTTCAGTCCTAGGCACTCAAAGGGCACTAAGCATAGAGTGTGAAAACTGAGTTTCCTTGAGAGCTGCTTGGAAGCCTGATGGTGTGTGAAGTTAGTGAGCCAAATGGAGTTGTTCTCCCACAAGAACCACTCGGCTGATCCTTCTTCAATATGCCCTTCACCAACATGCAGTGTTTCCTTGATTGAATTAGCTCTCACACCAATATTTGAGTCTAGAGACTTTGCATTGAGGGCTATCTGAAAATGGCTGTGGCGCTGAAGTTGCCTGTGAATGTGGAGTTGGTGGCATGTGAAACCCGCATGTGGAGCATTCGTTTGTGTGGGATGCTCTACCAGCTTCATTTCAGTCCTAGGCACTCAAAGGGCACTAAGCATAGAGTGTGAAAACTGAGTTTCCTTGAGAGCTGCTTGGAAGCCTGATGGTGTGTGAAGTTAGTGAGCCAAATGGAGTTGTTCTCCCACAAGAACCACTCGGCTGATCCTTCTTCAATATGCCCTTCACCAACATGCAGTGTTTCCTTGATTGAATTAGCTCTCACACCAATATTTGCGTCTAGAGCCTTTGCATTGAGGGCTATCTGAAAACGGTTGTGGCGCTGAAGTTGCCTGTGAATGTGGAGTTGGTAGCATGTGAAACCCGCATGTGGAGCATTCGTTTGTGTGGGATGCTCTACCAGGTTCATTCCTAGATAATGCACTCAAAGGGCACTAAGCATAGAGTATGAAAACTGAGTTTTCTTGAGAGCTGCTTGGAAGCCTGATGGTGTGTGAAGTTAGTGAGCCAAATGGAGTTGTTCTCCCACAAGAACCACCCGGCTGATCCTTCTTCAATATGCCCCTCACCAACATGCAGTGTTTCCTTGATTGAATTAGCTCTCACACCAATATTTGTGTCTAGAGCCTTTGCATTGAGGGCTATCTGAAAACGGCTGTGGCGCTGAAGTTGCGTGAGAATGTGGAGTTGGTGGCATGTGAAACCCGCATGTGGAGCATTCGTTTCTGTTGGATGCTCTACCAGCTTCATTTCAGTCCTAGGCACTCAAAGGGCACTAAGCATAGAGTGTGAAAACTGAGTTTCCTTGAGAGCTGCTTGGAAGCCTGATGGTGTGTGAAGTTAGTGAGCCAAATGGAGTTGTTCTCCCACAAGAACCACTCGGCTGATCCTTCTTCAATATGCCCTTCACCAACATGCAGTGTTTCCTTGATTGAATTAGCTCTCACACCAATATTTGCGTCTAGAGCCTTTGCATTGAGGGCTATCTGAAAACGGCTGTGGCGCTGAAGTGCCTGAGAATGTGGAGTTGGTGGCATGTGAAACCCGCATGTGGAGCATTCGTTTGTGTGGGATGCTCTACCAGCTTCATTTCAGTCCTAGGCACTCAAAGGGTACTAAGCATAAAGTGTGAAAACTGAATTTCCTTGAGAGCTGCTTGGAAGCCTGATGGTGTGTGAAGTTAGTGAGCCAAATGGAGTTGTTCTCCCACAAGAACCACTCTGCCGATCCTTCTTCAATATGCCCTTCACCAACATGCAGTGTTTCCTTGATTGAATTAGCTCTCACACCAATATTTGCGTCTAGAGCCTTTGCATTGAGGACTATCTGAAAACGGCTGTGGCGCTGAAGTTGCCTGAGAATGTGGAGTTGGTGGCATGTGAAACTCGCATGTGGAGCATTCGTTTGTGTGGGATGCTCTACCAGGTTCATTCCTAGATAATGCACTCAAAGGGCACTAAGCATAGAGTGTGAAAACTGAGTTTCCTTGAGAGCTGCTTGGAAGCCTGATGGTGTGTGAAGTTAGTGAGCCAAATGGAGTTGTTCTCCCACAAGAACCACTTGGCTGATCCTTCTTCAATATGCCCTTCACCAACATGCAGTGTTTCCTTGATTGAATTAGCTCTCACACCAATATTTGCGTCTAGAGCCTTTGCATTGAGGGCTATCTGAAAACGGCTGTGGCGCTGAAGTTGCCTGTGAATGTGGAGTTGGTGGCATGTGAAACCCGCATGTGGAGCATTCGTTTGTGTGGGATGCTCTACCAGGTTCATTCCTAGATAATGCACTCAAAGGGCACTAAGCATAGAGTGTGAAAACTGAGTTTCCTTGAGAGCTGCTTGGAAGCCTGATTGTGTGTGAAGTTAGTGAGCCAAATGGAGTTGTTCTCCCACAAGAACCACTCGGCTGATCCTTCTTCAATATGCCCTTCACCAACATGCAGTGTTTCCTTGATTGAATTAGCTCTCACACCAATATTTGCGTCTAGAGCCTTTGCATTGAGAGCTATCTGAAAACGGCTGTGGCGCAGAAGTTGCGTGAGAATGTGGAGTTGGTGGCATGTGAAACCCGCATGTGGAGCATTCGTTTGTGTGGGATGCTCTACCAGGTTCATTCCTAGATAATGCCCTCAAAGGGCACTAAGCATAGAGTGTGAAAACTGAGTTTCCTTGAGAGCTGCTTGGAAGCCTGATGGTGTGTGAAGTTAGTGAGCCAAATGGAGTTGTTCTCCCACAAGAACCACAGTTCCGATCCTTCTTCAATATGCCCTTCACCAACATGCAGTGTTTCCTTGATTGAATTAGCTCTCACACCAATATTTGTGTCTAGAGCCTTTGCATTGAGGGCTATCTGAAAACGGCTGTGGCGCTGAAGTTGCGTGAGAATGTGCAGTTGGTGGCATGTGAAACCCGCATGTGGAGCATTCGTTTGTGTGGGATGCTCTACCAGCTTCATTTCAGTCCTAGGCACTCAAAGGGCACTAAGCATAAAGTGTGAAAACTGAATATCTTTGAGAGCTGCTTGGAAGCCTGATGGTGTGTGAAGTTAGTGAGCCAAATGGAGTTGTTTCTTCCCACAAGAACCACTCGGCTGATCCTTCTTCAATATGCCCTTCACCAACATGCAGTGTTTCCTTGATTGAATTAGCTCTCACACCAATATTTGCGTCTAGAGCCTTTGCATTGAGGGCTATCTGAAAACGGCTGTGGCGCTGAAGTTGCGTGAGAATGTGAAGTTGGTGGCATGTGAACTCGCATGTGGAGCATTCGTTTGTGTGGGATGCTCTACCAGCTTCATTTCAGTCCTAGGCACTCAAAGGTCACTAAGCATAGAGTGTGAAAACTGAGTTTCCTTGAGAGCTGCTTGGAAGCCTGATGGTGTGTGAAGTTAGTGAGCCAAATGGAGTTGTTCTCCCACAAGAACCACTCGGCTGATCCTTCTTCAATATGCCCTTCACCAACATGCAGTGTTTCTTGATTGAATTAACTCTCACACCAATATAATGCATCTAGATCCTTTGTATTGAGGCTATCTGAAAACGGCTGTGGCGCTGAAGTTGCGTGAGGATGTGGAGTTGGTGGCATGTGAAACCAGCATGTGGAGCATTCGTTTGTGTGGGATGCTCAGAAAGCTTCATTTCAGTCCTAGGTACTCAAAGGGGACTAAGCATAGAGTGTGAAAACTGAGTTTCCTTGAGAGCTGCTTGGAAGCCTGATGGTGTGTGAAGTTAGTGAGCCAAATGGAGTTGTTCTCCCACAAGAACCACTCGGCTGATCCTTCTTCAATATGCCCTTCACCAACATGCAGTGTTTCCTTGATTGAATTAGCTCTCACACCAATATTTGAGTCTAGAGCCTTTGCATTGAGGCTATCTGAAAACGGCTGTGGCGCTGAAGTTGCCTGTGAATGTGGAGTTGGTGGCATGTGAAACCGGCATGTGGAGCATTCGTTTGTGTGGGATGCTCTACCAGGTTCATTCCTAGATAATGCACTCAAAGGGCACTAAGCATAGAGTGTGAAAACTGAGTTTCCTTGAGAGCTGCTTGGAAGCCTGATGGTGTGTGAAGTTAGTGAGCCAAATGGAGTTGTTCTCCCACAAGAACCACTCGGCTGATCCTTCTTCAATATGCCCTTCACCAACATGCAGTGTTTCCTTGATTGAATTAGCTCTCACACCAATATTTGAGTCTAGAGCCTTTGCATTGAGGGCTATCTGAAAACGGCTGTGGCGCTGAAGTTGCCTGTGAATGTGGAGTTGGTGACATGTGAAACCCGCATGTGGAGCATTCGTTTGTGTGGGATGCTCACCAAGCTTCATTTCAGCCCTAGGCACTCAAAGGGCACTAAGCATAGAGTGTGAAAACTGAGTTTCCTTGAGAGCTGCTTGGAAGCCTGATGGTGTGTGAAGTTAGTGAGCAAATGGAGTTGTTCTCCCACAAGAACACTCGGCTGATCCTTCTTCAATATGCCCTTCACCAACATGCAGTGTTTCCTTGATTGAATTAGCTCTCACACCAATATTTGCGTCTAGAGCCTTTGCATTGAGGGCTATCTGAAAACGCTGTGGCGCTGAAGTTGCGTGAGAATGTGGAGTTGGTGGCATGTGAAACCCGCATGTGGAGCATTCGTTTGTGTGGAATGCTCTACCACCTTCATTTCAGTCTTAGGCACTCAAAGGACACTAAGCTTAGAGTGTGAAAACTGAGTTTCCTTGAGAGCTGCTTGGAAGCCTGATGGTGTGTGAAGTTAGTGAGCCAAATGGAGTTGTTCTCCCACAAGAACCACTCGCTGATCCTTCTTCAATATGCCCTTCACCAACATGCAGTGTTTCCTTGATTGAATTAGCTCTCACACCAATATTTGCGTCTAGAGCCTTTGCATTGAGGGCTATCTGAAAACGGCTGTGGCGCTGAAGTTGCGTGAGAATGTGGAGTTGGTGGCATGTGAAACCCGCATGTGGAGCATTCGTTTGTGTGGAATGCTCTACCACCTTCATTTCAGTCCTAGGCACTCAAAGGACACTAAGCTTAGAGTGTGAAAACTGAGTTTCCTTGAGAGCTGCTTGGAAGCCTGATGGTGTGTGAAGTTAGTGAGCCAAATGGAGTTGTTCTCCCACAAGAACCACTCGGCTGATCCTTCTTCAATATGCCCTTCACCAACATGCAGTGTTTCCTTGATTGAATTAGCTCTCACACCAATATTTGCGTCTAGAGCCTTTGCATTGAGGGCTATCTGAAAACGGCTGTGGCGCTGAAGTTGCGTGAGAATGTGGAGTTGGTGGCATGTGAAACCCGCATGTGGAGCATTCGTTTGTGTGGGATGCTCTACCAGGTTCATTCCTAGATAATGCACTCAAAGGGCACTAAGCATAGAGTGTGAAAACTGAGTTTCCTTGAGAGCTGCTTGGAAGCCTGATGGTGTGTGAAGTTAGTGAGCCAAATGGAGTTGTTCTCCCACAAGAACCACTCGGCTAATCCTTCTTCAATATGCCCCTCACCAACATGCAGTGTTTCCTTGATTGAATTAGCTCTCACACCAATATTTGTGTCTAGAGCCTTTGCATTGAGGGCTATCTGAAAACGGCTGTGGCGCTGAAGTTGCGTGAGAATGTGGTGTTGGTGGCATGTGAAACCCGCATGTGGAGCATTCGTTTCTGTTGGATGCTCTACCAGCTTCATTTCAGTCCTAGGCACTCAAAGGGCACTAAGCATAGAGTGTGAAAACTGAGTTTCCTTGAGAGCTGCTTGGAAGCCTGATGGTGTGTGAAGTTAGTGAGCCAAATGGAGTTGTTCTCCCACAAGAACCACTCGGCTGATCCTTCTTCAATATGCCCTTCACCAACATGCAGTGATTCCTTGATTGAATTAGCTCTCACACCAATATTTGCGTCTAGAGCCTTTGCATTGAGGGCTATCTGAAAACGGCTGTGGTGCTGAAGTTGCGTGAGAATGTGGAGTTGGTGGCATGTGAAACCCGCATGTGGAGCATTCGTTTGTGTGGAATGCTCTACCAGCTTCATTTCAGTCCTAGGCACTCAAAGGACACTAAGCTTAGAGTGTGAAAACTGAGTTTCCTTGAGAGCTGCTTGGAAGCCTGATGGTGTGTGAAGTTAGTGAGCCAAATGGAGTTGTTCTCCCACAAGAACCACTCGGCTGATCCTTCTTCAATATGCCCTTCACCAACATGCAGTGTTTCCTTGATTGAATTAGCTCTCACACCAATATTTGCGTCTAGAGCCTTTGCATTGAGGGCTATCTGAAAACGGCTGTGGCGCTGAAGTTGCGTGAGAATGTGGAGTTGGTGGCATGTGAAACCCGCATGTGGAGCATTCGTTTCTGTTGGATGCTCTAGCAGCTTCATTTCAGTCCTAGGCACTCAAAGGGCACTAAGCATAGAGTGTGAAAACTGAGTTTCCTTGAGAGCTGCTTGGAAGCCTGATGGTGTGTGAAGTTAGTGAGCCAAATGGAGTTGTTCTCCCACAAGAACCACTCGGCTGATCCTTCTTCAATATGCCCTTCACCAACATGCAGTGTTTCCTTGATTGAATTAGCTCTCACACCAATATTTGCGTCTAGAGCCTTTGCATTGAGGGCTATCTGAAAACGGCTGTGGCGCTGAAGTTGCCTGTGAATGTGGAGTTGGTGGCATGTGAAACCCGCATGTGGAGCATTCGTTTGTGTGGGATGCTCTACCAGCTTCATTTCAGTCCTAGGCACTCAAGGGGCACTAAGCATAGAGTGTGAAAATTGAGTTTCCTTGAGAGCTGCTTGGAAGCCTGATTGTGTGTGAAGTTAGTGAGCCAAATGGAGTTGTTCTCCCACAAGTACCACTAGGCTGATCCTTCTTCAATATGCCCTTCAGCAACATGCAGTGTTTCCTTGATTGAAATAGCTCTCACACCAATATTTGCGTCTAGAGTTTTTGCATTGAGGGATATCTGAAAACGACTGTGGCGCTGAAGTGCCTGTGAATGTGGAGTTGGTGGCATGTGAAACCCGCATGTGGAGCATTCGTTTGTGTGGGATGCTCTACCAGGTTCATTCCTAGATAATGCACTCAAAGGGCACTAAGCATAGAGTGTGAAAACTGAGTTTCCTTGAGAGCTGCTTGGAAGCCTGATGGTGTGTGATGTTAGTGAGCTAAATGGAGTTGTTCTCCCACAAAAACCACTCGGCTGATCCTTCTTCAATATGCCCTTCACCAACATGCACTGTTTCCTTGATTGAATTAACTCTCACACCAATATATGCATCTAGAGCCTTTGCATTGAGGGCTATCTGAAAACGGCTGTGGCGCTGAAGTTGCGTGAAAATGTGGAGTTGGTGGCATGTGAAACCCGAATGTGGAGCATTCGTTTGTGTGGGATGCTCTACCAGGTTCATTCCTAGGTAATGCACTCAAAGGGCACTAAGCATAGAGTGTGA